>NC_056526.1:130437127-130519733 GCF_019175285.1 Sceloporus undulatus | reverse complement strand
TCCTCAAATGTTCTTATTGGCACAAAATGCCCATAAGTTAAAAACGGGTTAGGTAATGAATTAAATAATCATTATGAATTCTTAATTTTTTTCCACCTCATGAACCTGGCTAATATTCCTGCTCCCTGTCTGGGGTCATCCAGGCTTAGTCCAGAGAATTTTATTTTGCCACTGTAAAGTACCATGTAAAAATTTAACACTGATCTGATTTGGTTAAGCAATTCCTTCTGCTTTATTAAATGAACAAATAGGTAAATCTTTAATATACCGAAAAATCCAGACATGAATGATAATGTGATTAATTATATTCTAACACAATGAGACAAAACTGTATAAATTAATTGAGTGCAAATCGACCAAAGAAACTAAACTATCTACAAACCATTTTTCTGATTGTCAAATTAAATTGCTTCTGACATCATTAAAAAACAAACCAGCAAATCTCAGATCTCTGTTGTTGTTGTTGTTGTTGTTGTTGTTGTTAACCACCCTTGAGTTGATCTTGACCTGTGGTGACCCGGTGGATGGGACATTTCCAAGATTCCCAATCCTCCACTATTCTACTTAGTTCCTGCAAAGTCATACTTGTGACCTCCTTAATAGAGTCCATCCATCTAGCATGTGGCATTCCTCTTTCTACTTCTCTCCACCTACCCTACCATTATTGTTTTTTTTCCAGTGAGTCATGTCTTATCATGATGTGTCCAAAGAGTGACAGCCTCAGTTTTGTCATCTTGTCTTCCAGAGAAATTTCTGGCTTGATCTGCTCTAGAACCCGTTTGTTTGCCTTTTTGGCTATCAGTATATCTTTGCATTCTAGGATGCTTTCTAGTTCTTTCATACCCTGTGTCCCCATACTTAATCTTCTGATTTCCTGACTGCAGTCTTCATTCCTATCAGTGTGTGGTCCCAGGTATGAGAATTCTTTTAGTATTTCTGTTTCTTCATTGTCTAGGTTTGTATACATTCTCTGTGGTCATTATTATGTTCAACAGCACTTTCTTCCTACAACTTTTTTAGTAGTTGTTGAAGGTCTGTGAGGTTCTCTGTTAGTACTATAGTGTCATCTTTGTGTATAGATGGTTGATATTTCTTCCTCCTATTTTCACTCCTCCTCCTCCTATGACAAAGTCTACTTTTCTTACAATGTGGTCTGCATATAAGTTGAAGAGGTAGGGTGATAAGACACAGCCTTATCTTCAGTCCCCCTTTGCCAATTGGGAACCATTCTGTTTCTCCATGTTCTGTTCTGACAGTAGTCTCTTGTCCTGAGTAAAGATTCCTCATCAGGACTATCAGGTGTGGTGGCATTCCCATGTCATTAACGGAATTCCATAGTCTTTCATGATCTATGCAGTCAAAAGCTTTGTTATAATTGAAGCACATGTTCATTTTCTTTTGGAATTCTCTGGTGTGTTCCATTAGCCATCGTATGTTTACAATGTGGTCTCTAGTGCCTCCTCCTTTCCTGAGCCCCACTTGGTCCCCTTTGAGCTCTGGATCAGGGCCACAGCAACAGCAAGCTGCAGCTCCGATCTGGCATTTTTTCAGCCCCAAAAGAAGTGGCAAAATGCCACTCCTTCTTGAGATGGAAAAGGCTGTCCTTGCCGCTGCAGCAGCTATTCCACATTTCTATAGCGCAACATGTGTAAACGTTGTGCTGCAGAAACATTGTGGTGCTGCCTGTTATCTAGTCAGGGGAGCAATGTGACACCACTTTGGGCTTGATGCCGGCTTTTTATGTTGGTTTGTACAGCCCCAGTGTTGCAGAATCTTGAGCATAATTTTGCTTTCATGTGAGATTAGTTCTATCATCCTGTAGTTGCTGCAGTCGTTTGTGTCTCCTTTTTTATGGATGGGAATGTATATTGATCCTTTGGCCATTGTTTTGTTTTCCTGCTGGCATATGTTAGTTATGTCATATGTCAACTGGAATATCACCTGTTCCTAGTGATTTGTTTTTTTGTCATTTCCTTTATTGCAGCTTCCACCTTGCTTGGGATGTGTACTCATTAGCAAATCATTCTTACTCACCTTCCTATGTAGCCTTTGCCATTTTTGATCTGGTTTTCCGCAAAACTTTATGTTGAATGTTTCTTGTGTTAAAATTGTTTTAACATAAATGTGCACATCATGTACATCACATAGGCCTAAAACAGTAAAAACTTCCTAAGCTGAAGAAGATACAGTTTAACGTGCCCAACACTTAAGACATTAAGATGCAACCTAAATAGTTAAATGCTTTTTGCATAATAACACAAGATATTGCAGCTATCACTGTAATAGTGTAGTACAGAAATGCACCATGCACATACTTAGTTGCTTAGCTGAGAAGATGATTCCTCCTGATTGCACATAAAAAGGAATATATTGAATACAGTTCAAAAACGGAGTACTAGGAATAATATCAAAATATGATGATTGTACAGCTGCAAAACATCTGGAGAGAGAAAGAGAAAAACAAGAGGAAAAGAGGTTCAAATCAACATAACGTACTTTAGTGAAGCATTGTCTGTGTTAGGAAAAAACTGTTATTTCTGTTGTGCCAGTTTAGTCACACAGTCAGTTCAGTCACTTTTAGAGTAATATTGATGCCATGCACTAGGAGATCTATAATTAACCTCTGCTTTGCTTCTGTGGTAATGTTTGCCAGATGTTGGCTCTTGAGTTAAAGCTACTGTTTTCTACTACAAACATTTGCAGCTAAAGACTAGTTCTGAAGTTTGGTTTTAGTAACATTATAGTTTCCCTCTAATCCAACTATTGCAACATGCCTTTGTTTTTGTTTCCCAATGTTTATATCCCAGATATTGCAGCATCTCTCTTATGTTCTGTTTTCTGAGCATTGCATTTAAAATGGTATCCTATTTGTACAACATATTCAGTAATAACGGACTATTTTGTTTATTCCATTTTCTAGTTAGTCATTCATGGTGAGAGAAGGATTTAGCTGAAATAAGGAAAATATTAATTCTAAAGCATTGCAGATGGAGTGATTAGTGAGTATTGGGAATACTGAATGGGTGGATTCATTCAGATGGCCCAAACGTGTCACTGTAGTGATGAGTTTCTGTGCTATATGTCCCTCCCCCCAAATCCAAACAACATTTTGTTAATTACTGGATTTGGGTGGTTTTGTTTTTTTAAATGTGTCTATGAGATAAATTCCTTTAAAAATGGCAATGTTTTCCTAGTGCTGATGTGGTTCATCAATGTAGCATAGATGGATAACTTTGTGAGCTTAGATATGGGTGTGTCTTACTCTCATCCTTTCCCATTTTGCGCTTGTTTACAAGTGTGTTCCATTTTGCAGTCCTTGTGTATTTTCTTTCTGCTTCTCCTTCATAGTCTTGTTGTTGTTGCTGCTGCTGCTGTTGTTGTATGTCTTCAAATTGTTTCTGACTTATGGTGACCCTAAGGTGAACCAACTACAGGGTTTTCTTGGCAAAATTTGTTCAGAGGGTGTTTGCTTTGCCTTCCTCTGAGGCTGTGAGAGTGTGATTTGCCAAGGTCACCTGTTGGGTTTTCATGACCAAGAGGGGATTCTGACTGACTCTAGAGTCATCCAGTGCTCAAATCATGCTGGCCCTCCAAAGTCTCCTTATAGCACTTAATTTTAAAGAATCTCTTTTGAAGGGCCTCAATGGTGGCATTCATTGTTTCCTTAGACAGACATTGTTCTTCCTTCCTGTGGAGCTTCTATTTGTCCTCTCATGTCACAACTTCTGCTGCCACCATCTGTGAAATGGTTGTTGCTACCTCTTGTAACAATCACCTATGTGATTCTTCTTGAGTGGGTTCTTTTCCAAAACAAAAGTTTCATTAAACCACTAGTACCAAAATACACTAACCACAATTGCACATCCATTGCCATCACAGGCATCACTGTGCTGACAATTAAGCTTAAAACACTGTGTTGTATCCTAGTTGGCACAATTACATGCTAATTCTAATTAGCCATCCTCAAAATCTTCAATGGTGTTTCTCTCCCCGCTCCCCGGGTGGCTGTGTGCAGTCAAAATGCTCATTACTATATTGTTGAGTGGCAAGATGATTTTGTCTGGTTGCCTAGGCAATGTGGAGATGCTTTTGTCTTCTACTGAAAAAGAGGATTCAGACGTTGCAATGAGTGAACTTCATGTTCCCCCCAAACACTTGGCTAAAATAGGAGTGTGACTTTGCAGTCTGCCATCAAGGTTACAAAGTTATCAGTTAGTTTTAGCTCACTTTGGCTTAGAAGTGACTGAATGTCCTACAGGTTTGCTAAGAAGAAAGTGTGACATAGCTGACATGGTTACACTATACACATTCCACCGTTTGTAAAAGGTTTTTTTCACCAGAACAGCAAGCATCTGCTTCAGTTTATTTAAATAAGCATGTATACTCTGGGCATATCCTTTGAAGAACTTTTCACAATGAGGGGTTGAGAATAGGTTACAATGCAAGCTAAATGGCGCCTCTTCATAGCAAGAATCCGAAAACAAGAAAACTGCACAGAACCTGGAAAGAACCCTCAAAGCTCTGCAGATCTTTTACCACATATACAGAAACATAGCCCAGATAATTTTGCAAAGGAAGAAGAAGGGGCAAAACCAGACACCCAAGAAGTTAATAAGTAGTGAGGAATGTTGCTGGCTAGAGATGAGGAATCAAAGAGGAGAGGTACCTGTTTCCAACACATTAAGAGGACAATGTATCCTGTCAATCAGCATCCAATATCCACCTTCTGTTCCCTGAACTCTTCCAGGACTTTGTCAGAAGTGGACTTGTATTTGCCAATAAGCTTTTATGTATTCCTATGAATGATCTCTAAAACTAGGACTAGTAAAAATCCAGGGAAAATGTAGTGACTGTCACTAGATATTGGTTGGAAATAATCTGCTAATCCTTCAAATAAATTTATGCTACTTTTATACTCAATTTTATATATTTTTCTGCCCTTTATATTTTCCCTGCAATTTTCATTTTATTGCTGGCATGTTTTAATCAGCTGAAGAGATTTTTTTGAATATATTAATATATCATCAAGGACTTGTTCTATAAAATTTGTTAAAGGATGGAGTTAATCATGAATCCTTTTCTGGAATACTGTTGTAATTCTCCCTCCATAAAGGATTTGGGAATGTGAGAGTTGATTCACAATGAATAAAATACTCTGCATCTGTTTTAGAATATATTTTAATGCTGCAGCTTATAGTTCTCTTAAGGCATATTCCACTTTAGTGACTCTTAATAGTAAGAGTACAAACAATTTGCTATGTATTAAACATAGTCACATTACTTTTAAATTCTGTTTGAACCAAAATCATGTATGTTGGCCTAAGTCATGGAATGAATGAGACATGGGTAATCATGGTTATGATTTTATCTTTTTGCCAGGGTATGATGAGGCACTATGTACTCTTTGCCTCTTTTAAAATGACTTCAGTTTCCAAGAAGGTTCAGTCCCTCTAAATGCAATTTTGATGTTATGGTTTTCTCAACAGGCACTACTGCTCAGACCACCCTATGTTGGAATGCTTCATATCATGATGAGGATCTGATCCTGATTGGAGATACTGAATCCCAGCAAAATACAAGTAAATAAGAGTAAAGATAATGATATATTAAACATAATTACAGTGAAATGCTGCTTCATAAATTTACACACTTCAGTAACGTCAAATTACTGTGATGGCAAAAATAGGCTCCTGCACAGAAATATCCACTTTTACAACTCTTGTCAAGAACATGTGCTACAGAAATAGAGTTGAGTTGTGTTGGAAAGTACAGTGTGAGGTAATGCTAAGCATATCAAAAGGTATACGTCATCCTTCTGGTATTCATCCTTGAATTCTAACATCACTGAGTGAACATAAGTAGATAACTTGGCTTAGAAATCCTAGATATACAAAAGTTGTGGAAATTCCCGCTGAAAAACTGAAACCGTTGTTATTTATTTCCTAGAAGAGGGAGAAAATGCACAACCCATTAAGTTACTGTGTTGTGTAATGGAAAGTGGGGATGAAGGAATTAAGCAACATTTTTGAAACTAATTTATTTTAGTGTGAGCTTTCATAGATATCAATTCCTTTTTTCCTCTGCCTTTAGATGCGGTCTGTTATTATTACTATTGTTACTGTGGCTTCTAAAATTTTGCCCATTTTCATGAAACTAAATGTTACTAAATATTTATAGTTAGTGCAATAAAATATATTACTATAAGTATTCACTACTACTCTTTTTTAATGATTCATTCTGTAGCTGTAAACCTTTAAAAGGCAAGGCATCTTAATCAAGATGCATTCCATGGTCTAAAGCAGAGAAGATGCCTCATGTTGCACTGCTTTTGAGCCTTCCTCTGCCCTCATGTTCAGATCACAGGCTTCAGGTGCTATACTCAGTACTCCAAAAACTCAATATTTAGGGAAGTAGAAAGTTCTTGTAGTAATCATCCTGCTCAAGCTAGTATTCCCAAGTCTCTGTTTGGTTCCAGGGGGAAAGAGTTCAAAGTTGTACCGAAATGAATGGGGATCCTCTTGTAAAAAAAAAAGAAAGAAAGAAAGAAAAGTGGTTGGTTATTGTATCTGCAAGAAATCAGGGGTTTAGGAAACTGTCTTGTTGAACTTTATACTAGCTAGTTCTCAACTGGACTATCATATTTGATTATTTTTAAAAAAGATAGAGACGAAAAGAGTATGTAAGATAACCATTCAGGATGTAGATTTTAAATGTGAAAGAAACTGATATGTGTAATCTATTGCAAACACAAGAATTGATAGTAAATGGTTTAAGGCTGCCAAAATTGAGCTCTGTCACTTCCATGAATAGAAAAAAGATTACAGATGCCCAAACAATATACAGCTATACAAGAACTCCTAAGAATCTTCCAGCGTACAGGAGATGGTTGCCAAGCAAGCTGTCCTTGCTGCGCTCATTGTAAAGTTATCCTTTGCAAACTTCCTTTGTAAGTTGATTGTCAAAGGTTGATATAGGTTAAATTTAGTGAGTGTCTTCACTATTCACTTGCTCCTGTAAGATATGGATGCAGGGTAGTATGGATTGACTCAAATCTGCTGCGGACACAAGGAGCAAAAACAAGTAGGTTTTTTAAAATCCAGATAAATATGTTTCTGTAAAAGTGTAGGCACTATATATGATGGCATCAGTTTCATGAATAATCTATAAACATTAAGATTTCAGAATTTATTTCAGCAACATTTTCTTCTTAAAATTCCTTGAGCTATTTGTTGGAGAACATGTGGGTGTGCTATTTAACAAACATGTATTGTTCTTCCTTCTTTGTGAGAAGCATTGATTTTTGTTATTTGAAAATCTCCATTGTGCTTCTCAACTTGTACACCCAGAGTCTGTGTAAAAAGAGTACAGCCATAGAATGTGGTGAAAATGCCAGGATACTTAGAACTGTTTGATGTTTTTGCTCTGGTTATTGTTTTTATCAGAGCGCATAGGCAGTGATCTACTATGTTACTTCCTGTTGTTGCTTTTCTGTACCTTCAAGTGGTTTCTGACTTAGGGCGAAACTAAGGCTACATCCACACTGCAAAAATAATCCAGTTTGATACCACATTATCTGCATGGCTCAATGCAATTGAATTCTGGGAATTGTAGTTTTGTGAGACATTTAGCCTTCTATGTTAGAGAGCTCTGCCACCACAACAAACTACAATTCCCAGAATTCCATAGCATTGAGCCATGGCAATTAAAGTGCTCTCAAACTGGATGCAGACTTAGGGTTACCATAAATCAGAAACACCTTGAAGGTACACTATAAGAACAGGTAATAACATAGTAGATTTTATTTTATTTCTACAGGGTGGATGCAGCCTAAGACGAACCTATCATAGGGTTTTCTTGGCAAGATTTAGGGGTTTGCCTTTGCCTCCTTCTGAAGTGAAAAGTGTGTGACCTCCCCAAAGTCACTCATTGGGTTTCCATTGCCGAGTGGGGGCTTTGAATCCTGGTTTCCAGACTCCAGAGTCATAATCCAGTGCTCAAACTACTACACCACTTTGGCTCAATAGATGTTGATAGGAAACAAGTGATCAGACTATCCGGTTAGCAAATACCTATGATTACATGATACATAGCTAATCAGACATGAGATTAGTCTTATTAGAAAACTACAAAACCAACTCTGGATAGTGAAAATTCTCGCATTGCTTATTTCCTGTTGAAAGTCTGATATCACATCAGATTTCACAGTCTATTGGTTCTAACCTACTCTTTGCTTTTTCTTTACTTTAAACCTGAAATGGGTTAATAAAATGTGTCTTATTTTAATAATAAGGGGAAAATAATAGATGATTGGTCAGTATGTAGAGATCAGTGGGATTCATTTTTTAAAGTGGACATATTTTCTGAATTTATTGTTCCTCACAATTTTACATTTTGTTTGAATATCTATGTTGCATTTTTGTTTATTATGTATATAAGTGTTTATATAAAATGCTTTCCCTCACCGTTCAGTCCTGAATGATTTTTATGCTTCAATGTTTTTTTTAAACTAGATAAGTTCTGTATTTCTGTTATTTTGGTAACTTTTTTGTGTATTTTGTCATACTAATTCAGGGTAAGGGGGAGAGTAAATGTTGATTGTGAGTTGTTATTATATATGTGTCTTTGGTTTCCTTTTTATGCAAAGTTGTAAAATACTAAAATTGTAATTTAGAAGAAAGATGCCTATATTTGGGATGGGAAGAAACTCTCTTAATATTTCTCCTGGCTTACAAAATGGAAATATTAAATATTTAGAGAGTGCTGAAAATCAACTCTTTGCTTGCATTGCAAAGTGTTCCCACCATCAAATTTGGATGAGATTTGGTTTACGTCTTTGCTATATCTGTTCCACAGCTACAGCTCAGAAAGCAAATTTACAATATCCAAGGGGTCGCTAGCATGGCTAATGAGAAGTTTGAAGGAAGCCATCAGATTTTTTTTAAAAGAACAAAAATGCAGACAAAATAGGGATACAAAAAAGGATATTGCTAATAGAATTTACATCAGCAAGATGTAGTTCTTCACACAATGCATAGTTAAACTGCTAAATTCACTGCCACAAGATGTCAAAATGGCTGCAAAACTAGGATGGCTTTCAAAGGGGACTGGATATATTCATAGAGGGTGGGGCCATCATTGCCTGTCATTCAGAATGATTAGTGCCAGTAGCAAATAGGCATTTTAAAAAGAATAGTTGTGTGTCTTTATGTATGGCTAGTCCTAGTTTGTAGACTCCCAATTTGAAAATTGGACACATATAATTATATCAATGAAGTACGAGAATAAATTCAGACCGCAAAGTGACTAGAGGTATGAAATTTCACTAACTGAATTTCAGTAATTAAACTGAATCGGAAATGAGATGGGAAAACAAGCCTCTAGTAGTAGCAATTTTATATGCAAACAGTATCAAATTGAGGCATGTTGCATTACAATTTGTAGGGTTTTCTGAAAACATCTGAACAAAATCTCTCTTCCTGTACATGGTGATGTGGGAAGGGCTTAATTCCCAAGGAAAGTGCCAGTAATAAAGAGTTTTAAGTTGCCTAAATATCAGGCTGTCTGTCCTGGAAATCCTGCTTTTTAATTTGATCAATATACATTTTTACCTCTCCAAGATCCACCAAGAGCCATGTAAACCTACTTCTTTTGTAAAACTGCTCTTGTGCAATGGTGGGCAGAATAAAACATGGTTGCAGCTTGTACTAAAAGAGAATGGCTATCCCTGTAGGCTTACAGGTAGGGTTGCCATAAGTCAGGACTTCCAAACCAGGACAAATGTAGGGCAACATTTTCAAATGTAGGACACATTTTAAAAAAAAAAAAATGGAGGACACGCAAAAAATTTGAGGATTTTTTAAAAATGTTAATATAAATGCATGATTTTTAGGCATGATCAAAATGGAGGACATTTTGGCATTATTCCTAGACAGATGGCAGAAATGGACTTGCCCTCGGGTTCAACTGTACTTCTCAGAAGTGTGTACTTGGGCAAGGGACTGTGGTTTTTCTTCACTGTGCATGAGTTTGTAAAAATCACAGCAAGTTACATTGGCCGTGCCTCAGAGGCTTGTTGATATCAATATCACCATCATCATCATCATCATCATCACTACAATTGTCCAAGAAAGGCAGACTTGTTAGCATTCAAAGCACCATAAATACACAGAAAATGTACTTGCATATATTTAATAATAAAAAATAATGTAATAAAATAAAAAACAAGCAATGATAAAAATCAATGAAATAAAATAAAATAAAAAGCAATAATAAAAATCAATAAAATAATATAAAAACAAGCAATAAAATAAATAAAATAAAATAAAAACAAGCAATCATAAAAATAAATGAAATAAAATAAAAAGCAATAATAAAAATTAATAAAATAAAAAAAACAAAAAATAAGTATTTTATATTTTTAAAAATTACTGTAATTAAAAAAAACAAACCCAAGGCAGACCTGAAATGGCCACTGACTCACTTTTCCACCTCCTCTTCATCCTCCCCATCTATCTCCTCCTCTTCATCCTCCCCATCTATCTCCTCCTCTTCATCCTCCCCCTCCTCCTCGGCGCAAGGGCTCCTTGGGAAGCCCCGCGCGAGGGCGCGCAAGTGGTGGATGCGCGTGCACACTGCCGCTGGCCCATGGTGCAGCCGGGGCAGCGCGCGCAAGGGAAGAGGAGCCCGTCCCCTTTGGCCAGCTGGCCAATGGCCGGCTGGCCCAAGAGGACGAGCTCCTCCGTCATAGCCCCGTGCGCGGGCGGGAAAGTCCCACCGTGGGTGGTGCGGTGGCGGCAGCGGCGGCGGCGCTGGCGAGGAGGAGGAAGGCAGCGCTGCCCAGTAGCAGGAGGGCGGCGCTGCCCAAGAAGAGGAGGAGGAGGTGGGTTGGCAGCCAGCCGCATTAGCGGCCACAGCAATGGCCGCATGAGTGAGGGCCCGGAGCCGGGACAAAGGCTGGGGTTGGGGGGAACCGGACCGGGGCAGGCAGGGAGGCCTTAAAGCGGGTTTGTCCCGGGGGCCACCGGGATATGGCATCCCTACTTACAGGAGTCACTGTTCTCTTGACCCTTCTCTGATTTTTAGTAAAAACAAACAAACAAACAAAAACACTAGGAAGAGTTGAGACCTGCTGTAATGAGTGGAGGAAGTTCACATCTCTGAATGAGTCACTCTATAGACCCTATGATTCCCACCCATGCCTAAGGGGTTCTATAGTGACTTTCTTATTAATGACTTAATCTGTTACTGAAATCACTTTGGTTTGGGGATAAAACTTGGCAAAAATTAAGTCCACAGATGTTATGAGAAAACATGGATATGGTTTGTGTGAGAAGGAGGAAAGAGAAAAGGAGGACAACCATCTTCATTTGCAAAATATTTGTTCTAGTAAAACAGTATTGGAGTGGGGTGTCGTGGGATGGGTGACTCATTTGCAGAAAGGCGAAATATTAGTCTTTTACAACAAAATATAAAAATGCAATGACAAGCATTGTCTTTGCAACCCGGTCTAATTCTAGGACAATATACCATCTTAAAATTCTGATATTAGAGGATTCAATGGTTTTGGTATAATATATAAGTTAATATTTTATAAGTTAAGTTAATGCAGAACAGATATAAAAATGAAATAAAAGAAGTCTCTTTTTTGTAATCCTAGAATAATTTTCTGATTTATAGAGTTTTGGGGTTCCCCCTTCCTTTTAAATGTATTTACCAGTGGGCAGGTACATTAGTAAAAAGATTGCTAGAGTAGCAATATGTGTAAATATATTTGCAAGGCTTTATTCACACACATATATTTCACCTCAGTCCATAGCAGCAGTATAACTATACCTGTTTTGAACTTAATTCTTATAATGTGTCCAAAGTGCATCAATAATCTTTGCAATGATCCTGTGTGATAGGCCAATATTATTATTAATTCCTGTATTGCATAAGTTGTAGCAGTTTGAGTATTGGACTGTGACTCTGGAGACCAGGGTTCAAATTGCTGCTCAGCCATGGAAACCCACTGGTGACTTTGGGTAAGTCACACTCTCAGCCTCAGAGGAAGGCAAAGGCAAACCCCCTTTGAACAATTTTTTCCAAGAAACCTTTATGGTAAGTTCACTTTAGGGTTACCATAAGTCTGAAAGAACAGCCAAGGAGGCTTTGAGGGAGAAGCTGAAAGAGAATGAGGACAGTGTAAGCCTCTGCAGAGAGACTGCCAGACTTCATGAGGCTTATATACAGTAAGCCCCTATTTAAAATAGTCACCTCAGTCACTCTTCAGGCTCTCTCATGTTGCTGCTGAATGTTTAGACTGAATAAGAAAGGAGGGAGGGTGGTCTTTCTTTCTCTGGTTAGGGCAAGGGAGGGCTAATGGGGTGGGAGTGCTGTTTTTAAACCAAGAGGAGCCTCTTGCCTTTGCCCCTGGTTACTGCATTCACACTGGGTCTCTATTCCAGCATTGACCAGTTTTTTTGGAGTCATTTTTGTCATTTTTTTCCAGTTTATACACAAGTATACATGAGGGTTCTATCAGGTGGAAGAAAGAATACAGGTATGCTTGTCCCTCCCACTTGCAGACTTCTTTGCATGTGTAGAGAAACCTCCTTGGTGTAGATGTATATCTCCAGTTTGGTAAAGATAAGAAGAACAGTGGTATAAGGATGCAAAAGAAATGTATTCATCAAACATATTCCTTTCCATAGATAGAGAATTGACGATCTTTGTGAGCCTCCTCAAAAATTATAAACAGTGTCAGAGCCTTTAGAATCTGGGCCACAGTGTCAATACAATACAGGAAAAACACTTGAAATACTGCAGATTATATGTAAAAGCCAGGTATATTTGTTATCCTCTTACGTGTTTATATATACATTAGTTGCTCTACTTTAATCTGATTATTTCTAATGACTAGGACAACATGACAATGTTCTTACGGGCATCACAGCTATTATTTTAGGGTGCCTGGGAATTGAAGCCACACTGAATCCTGAATACTAATACATTTGTTGTTGTTGTTGTTGCCTTAGCTATTTATGTATAAGAATTTTTTAAAACCTCAGTGGATTTTAAAGCTGGATTAACTGTTAACTCAACATAGTTATATTTTCTTTGCTTTATTGTTCCACAAGCTAGCTCTCTAGACAAGCCCAAACCAACTTTGATTATATTGCCCAGATTCTGCCTTTGTTCTCAGAAAAAACACCAAAGTGATTAGCCACTACCTGATTCGGGCCTAGGCATGCCACAAATTCCTTTCAATTTCATTTTTGCTCTTGAAGCTTACCTGTCTAATAAACCTTTGAACAATTATGGTTGAATAAATAACATTTATTCTTTTTATCTATTCACTGTCAAGCTTTTTATCTATTCATGGTTATAGTACATCCATGAGAGTGCAGAGCAGCTGTAAGCACAACTGCCTCATCATTTCCATTCATGTTTCACTGTATTTAGGCCTGGTTGCCAAAACAGTAGATACTTGGGAAGAGCACTTGTCACCTCAACCTGCCTTTTCAGATCTAATATTAGAAAGTAAGTAAGTAAAGCAAGGGTGAGAATTGTATGGCTCTCCAGATGTTGTTGAACTACAAATCTTAGTGGCCCCAGCCAGCATAGCCATTACTTGTGAATGATGGCAGTTATTGCTCATTATCATCTGGAGGGCTAAACAATACCCACCCTCTGCTTTAGAAGGAAACTCAGAAGAAAAGGTTGCTTAGCTGAAGATGTTGTATAAGTACCCCACTGCATCCCAGCATCCATTTATATTTCTGCATGACCTTTCCATCTTGCAGTTGCATTATTTCCAAAGTGACAGGCCAATTACGTTATTATGTTAAGATGACATAATTTAGTTACAGTCCAGTGCAGTCTCAGCAGCAAACATTGTAAGAGATAAAATTTTAGAAAACTAAATATACAATATAAGACAGGCGATTTGAGAAAATAAGAGTGATATTCCATAACAGCCAGCCTGCAGCTCCCACCATAACCCAGAAGGCATCATACTAAACATACAGAAACAATAAAAATTCAAACACTTCTGTTATTCAATATAAGCAAAGCCCAAATCCATCAACAAGTGTGTTGAACGACAATATAGATGTAATCCTCATTTCACATGTTTTTGGAAGGAAGTGGATGGAGAACACATTAAAAGAAAAATATGCATTGACCTAGTCAGTAATATCATACTTTGACTTAGGGTGAATCTCCAATGTCAGACAGGCTTTTGCTGAGGAGCAAGACTAATTGTGCCAAACAGCTACCAGGCAGCAGCACTAGTGGGGGTTAGTACTGACAGACGATCGCTCAGAGCCAACAGCAGTGGCATCATAGCTAAAACCTGTTAGCACTGTGAAGAAGAAGTTATGGTAAAAAAAAAGTCTTTTACCATGAAAACTATATGATGGCACAGTCCAAAATAAACCAAGACAGTGCCAGAAGATGAAACACTCAGGTCAGAAGGCACTCAACAAACTACTTGCAACAGAGGACAACTATGAGTAGCACTGTGGCCAGTGTCACAGCTGAACTGAAGCTGTAGGACATTTAACTGTTGGCATACTTAGAGACTAAAGAAAAGTCCAAAGCTGCATATTATAGGCACCTGGAATATGAGAAACGTGAATAAGGGGAAGCTAGATATAATAAAACAAGAACTGGATCTTACAAACCTTGCAGTGCTTGGAGTGAGTGAGCAAAGGTGGACAGGAATGGGACATTTGAGTCAGATAATTACCCAGTGTTTTACTCAGAAAATGAAAATCTAAGAAGAAATGGGATGACAAAAGCAGCCAAAGGATATAATGCAATGTCTGGTTGAATGATATCAATAAAACTACAGGGAAAACCACAATCCAAGTTTATACTGTCACTACAGAGCCAGAAGAAGAAAGAATGGAAGGATTCTTTATTGGAGTCCAGGAGGAAATTCATCACACACCAAAACAGGACATTTTGGTAATAATAGGCAGTTGGAGCACAAAAATAGGAAACAGAAGAACCAAACAATATAGGAGAATTTGGCCTAGGGCTAGGGAATGAAGCAGGAGAGTAACTGATTAAATTCTGTGACGGTTGTAAGGCAACCCAAGAGGTGACTGTACAGTTGGCCATTCTTATACAGTACACAGATTTTTTTTAATACATGGATTCAAGCATCTACAGTTTGTAAATGTTAAAAAAAAGTATAAATTTCAAATATCAAACCTTGATTTTCCATTTTTTATAAAGGACACCGTTTTGCTATGTCATTATATTTAATGGGACTTGAGCATACACGGATTTTGTTATCCACTAGGGATCTTGGATCCAAACCTCAGCGTATAACAAGGGTCCACTGTATATCCGAATACCACCTGATGTCCAATACAGAAATCAGATAAACTACATAATAAAAAGTGGAAGATAGAAAACCAATACCAGGAGCAGATAGTGGCACAGATCATGAAGTACTAATATCAAAAATTATAATAAAGCTAAAGAGTAACACCAAATCAATAATTGTGCCAAAATACAACCTGAAGAACATCCCTGTAGAATTTAAGGCTAATATAAAAAATAGATTTGCACTATTAAGCCTAATTGACCATGAACCAGAAGAACTCTCGACTTAAGCCAGGGACATTTTGGGAGAAGAATGGAAGGGGGGAAAACACTATCTTCAGACAAAAAAGAAAAGGTCTTCACTGAATGACAGAGGAAATTCTTCAAGCAGTTAATGATACACTGAAGAATTATATAAAAGAGATAAAAGGATGACCGAGTCTTTCAAGGAAGAACCTACAATTTTAGAAAGTAAAGTGGAAGCTTCACTCAGGGCACTTGGGATAAGTAAATCACCAGGAAGACATGGCATAGCCCCTGATTCTGGGCCCATTTCCTCATCCATATGCCATTAAAATTAGAGGGAATACCAACTGGAAGATAATCTTGAGCCAATAAAATATAGCTAATATTTTGGCCAGGATTTCAAGTGAGCATCACGTGGGCTCCGCTTGTACATCTGCCTTGGGAAATGATTTAAAGACACCCTGAGCTCTTGTTAAAATTTTTGTTGTATTCAGTCCAGTACTGTCATATCAGAGGGAACCCACACTGCAGCTCCACATAGCAACTGGGGCAGTAGTTTACCCTTATAAAGATCCTGAAGGGACATCACAAACCTACTCCCAGAAACAGATGACATCATACTGCTATGGAAATAGCAAAGACTTGGAACAATTACTGAAGGAAGTGAAGGAAGAAAATGCAAAGGCAGGTTTTCAATTGAAGATTAAGAAAACACAATAAAGACCATAGATGATTTACATAAAGTTAAAATAGGCAATAAAGACTTTGAGATAGTCATTCACCAAAATGGAGATGCAGTCAAGAGATGGGAAGAAAATGAAGACATGGAAGGATAGCTATAAAGAATCTAGACAAAATTCTGAAGTGTAAAGATATCATCACTGAATACTAAAGTTAGGATTGTCCACCTCAATATATTTCCAATTTCTGTATACAGGGTCAAAGCTGGACAGTGAAGAAGGTTGAAAGAAATCGAATTGGCTAACGTTAAATGTGGTGCTGGAGCAGAGTTCCATGGATATTCTGAACTGCCAAAAAGACAAATAAATGGGTCCTAGAGCAAATCAAGCCTGCATTCTCCCTAGAAGCCAAGATAGCTAAACTGAGACTGACATACTTTGACCATAACATGAAAAGACATGACTCATGAGAAAAACAATAGTGTTTGGTAAAACAGAATAATAATAATAATAATAATAATAATAATAATAATAATAATAATAATTATTATTATTATTATTATTATTATTATTTATAGCCCGCCCAATCACAAGCAATCTGGGCAGGTTACAGCAATAAAAATACAGAGAATACAATAAAATAAATAAAATAAAATAAAATAAAAGGCAGATGGTCCCTGAGTCTGCAAGACCTGAGCAGGACTGTTGATAACCTGAGCAGGGCTGGAGATCTTTCATTCATCGGGTCACCATATGTTGAAGTCAACTTGACGGCAGTTAACAACATCAACAAATAGTAATGTTTCACATTGTACATTTATGTAAGTAGAAATGTTTATTTCCATTTTTAATATAAATTATATGGACAAAACTTTGCAGTCTTCCATGTTGTTTTATTTGCTGCCATCATCAACCTCTTATATTCATTTCCATCTTTCAGTATTAATTGGTGACATGCTATGTGTCAGTAAGCTGTCCCCAAATATTCAAATGCTTATCAGCTCTATTTGTTTCTATGAAATAATGGATTGCAACTATTTATTTATTTATGGATTTCAACTCTTTCTAATGAAGAGATAATAGAGTGGGCCTGTGATTTCTAACTATTGAATTCTGTAATTTTGTGAGACATTTATCATTGTCTGTCATAGTGCTTTGGTGCCACAATAAAATAAAATTTCCAGGATTCCCTAGCACTGAGCTAGGGCAGTGAAAGTGGTCTCAAACTGGATTATTTCTGCAGTGTGTTTTGGACCATAGTTAATTTAAAATTTAAATTAAAGTTACTTCAGTCTAAAAGATGTAGACTAACTTCAGTCACCCAGAGGGCCTTTTCTACTGCTGCTCTGAAGCTATGGAATGACCTGCCAGAGGAGATCAGCCACATTTCTATTCTTGCAGTCTTTAAGAAGGTTCTTAAGACGGATCTCTTCCAGCAGGCCTTCCCAACATAGCTCCGCTCCCAGTATACTGTGATTTATGTCGCTCTGTCCACTACTTTTCCCCTTAATTTTAAAACTATTGTATTTTATTGTTTTTAAATGCTGATTATTTAATTGTAATTTTAGTATTGGGATGGCAGGTTGGGAAGGGATTAATTTTTAATTTTATTGTATTTTCTATGTATTGTTGTAATCCACCTGGATTCCTTGTGATTGGGCGGGCTATAAATAAATCATTCATGTTGTTATTATTATTACTATTATTAAAGCTTATAGTTAAATTAAATTAGGGGATGCAGTGGTTCAAGTGGTTAAGACGCTGACTCTGTTGATTGCAAGATCAGCAGGTTGGTAGTTTGAGGCTTGGGTGCCGCATTATAGGGTGAGCTCCCATCACTAGTCCAGCTACTGCCAACCTAGCAGTTTGAAAGCGTGCAAATGCAAGTAGATAAATAGGTACCACTTTGGTGGGAAGATAAGCAGCATTTTGTGCAATCATGCTGTCCACATGATCACAGAGTAGTCTCTGACAACGCTGGCTCTTTGTCTATGTAACAGAGATGATCAACGCCCCCTGTGGTTGGACATGGCTTGTTGATCCTGTCAACGGGGAATACCTTTACCTTTACCTTATAGTTAAATTAATAACTGAATAATGTAGCTTAGTGGTTAACTATTATGTCTTATAGTTGTAGAACAATATAAGTTTGCAGAAATATATTTTTATATTTTGATACAGGTAATTTTGATAAACGCATTATAATTTGTAACATAAATAAAAGAAACAAGGAACAAAAAACTATTTGACTGACTGACTTCTAAAAAGATATATCAATGAGATACAAGTGAGGATGCCATTATATATGTGTGTTCTTGCCAGTGTCTGCTCCAGAAAGCTATCTGCCATTCATGTGGTTCTATAAAAATGCTACTGTGATCTTAATTAAGATCATGTCAGCAGATCATTATTCATCTTAATAGTTGCATTTTATGCCAATGATTATTTTATCCATCGTGTAAACCTATCCAGGCCTGAAACAGATGAGCCAATTGATGCATTTTCTGTGTTTAGATGATGTACGCCGTGGATGTGGCTGGAAGCTGCACTGATGCCATGTCTTCTGAAAAGAACCAGGCCAAAAAGGAGCAGAAAAATCAGCTCATTTTCAGTGGCCCAGTTCAGGACCATGGCAGCGTGGGGTTGCTGCGGTCCTGGAATAAATGGCACCACAGCGGTCCCACCATGGTCCTTTTAGCCCATCTGTTTTGATGGGATACCAACGGTCTAGTGCACAACAATACAACTGTTAAAAAGCAATGGAAACTAAATATAAGTGTCTGGTGTTCAGTATGATAGTTTTAAATATTTTAATGGGCCTTGTAAAAGAAGGTGCTTTATTCTTGTTGATACACTGGCAAAGCCATATAATGTCTACTTTTATTTTCAACAGCTGTTTATATGTTCAGTTTTAAGTATGGCTAAGATTAGTCAAATAAAGCCTTTTGAGACGGTGGGGAACATGATATTTCTGACCAGCTGCAAAAATTTTAGCCTCATAGAAGAAAAATGAAAAGAATAAAAGAAAAGGCATGTTATGTATTAGCCTTTTTTCTTTTTTATGATTTAAAATTCCTATAAACCCTTAATAGAACTCTAATGTTTTGTGACTTGAGCAATTCTTCATCATCCAGCTGTTTTCAGGTTGCTTTTAGTTCAATTTAAAGTTTCTTTGATTCAATAGATTAATGCTGACTGTATTTATGGACTTTAAATCCAGAGTCACACAGTGTTTAATAAAATGTGATTGAAATTGCTATAAACCTATTATAATTTGGATAAATGAGAAGGACAATATTAGAAATAATGTTCACAGTATTTGAATACCACTATTAAAAAATTGCCCTATTCTGTTTGTTCTCTACCATTTAAGTAATATTAAGTAGCATACCGAATATAAAGCCTCAATTCAGTTAAAATTGCCCTGTATGCCTACTACCTTGATAGGAAAGGAGGCCATAAATATTCGGGTATGAAGAACAATGCATATGGTTCTAATTGAACATTCCTAAGTTTGGTTTAATGCAGACAGCCAAATGTGGTTTTGCAATAGAATGTCATTTTTATGTTATGTAGAAACAGAACTGTTCCATGCTTTCATTCATTGTTGAGGAGAATTAACTATTTAAAACTATGTTAATATTGGCATAAATTTTGAAAATTAACATATAATATATTTTTTTTAAAACATGACTTCACAGGAACAGCTATCAATTGAGCTTGTGGCTGTGGGAGCTTAAAGGCTTGGAAATATATGGACTCCAAATGTTGAGCTGCATTTCTTCTGTAAACTGATAATAAAAACATGGTCAACAATGCAATAATCCCACCTCGATCCGTGGGGAGAGGCGGGAAAATATAAATAAAAATTATTATTATTATTTATTAATAAATATTTCTTCACCTTTCTGTGCCATATATTGTGTTATTAAATTATTCACATCCATTTAGACTGTTGCATATTATGGAACCCTAACGAGCCAATAGACTTTGTATTTTGTGTGCAGATAAAAGAAAATAGGAATACAATATGCCCTTCACATTCACTGGGGTTAAGGGTGCAGGACCCCTGTGAAACTGGGAAAATGACATAAAAACCCACTTTTTACCAAGATAACACCTCTCTAGAAATCTCTAGGCCCAGCAGAACCCTTTGGTCCACATTAGGTGTAAGTTGACCATAGAATCACGCTGGCAGACCTAGAGATGCCTAGAGAAGTTCTTTGGCATTGTTTTCCTTTGCTTTGTCCTTTACATTCTGTGTTGCATGCCCTTAAGTTTTACCCTCAACTTAGCCGCAGGTCACATCAAAATCCATACTTTTGCTACAAAAACCTGTCCTCAACGTATACCATGGAGCTATGGATTCAACCACCCACAACTTGCTTAGATCCTGCAAGTTCAGGCCTGTGACCTCTCTGATTGAGTCTGTCTGTCTGACGTGGTCTTCCTCTCTTTCGGTTGCTTCTACCTTCCCTAGCATTATGATCCTTTCTAGTGAGCAATGCCTTCTTATGATACAACATCCTCAGTTTTGTCATCTCTGCTTTCAAGGAAAGTTCAGGTTCAATAAATTCAGGCTCAGTCTGGTCAAGGACCTGTTTGTTTGTCTTTCTGGCTGTCCACAATATCCTGGGCACTCTTTTCCAGTACCATATCTCAAAAGAGTTTATTTTCTTTCTGTCTGTTTTCTTTACTCTCCAGCTCTAGCACTCATGCATTGTGATGGGGAATACAATAGCTTGAATGATTCTGATTTTAGCATTCAGTTGTATATCTGTACACTTAGGATTTTATCTAGTTTCTTCATGGTTGCCCTTCCTAGTTTTCATCTACTTCTGATTCTTTGACTGCAGTTTCCATTCTTATCAGTGTTTGATCCAAGGTATGGGAACTCTTTAACTATTTCGATTTCCTCATTATGTAGGTTCAGGTTGACTTATACAAGAGTATATATGGTATACTTATCAGATAAGATTTTAAAAGTTATCTTTTATTTTGATGGATCCTGCACTCGTGCATTTGGTTATCAACACTATCAATTGTTTATTAAGACTAACCTTATAATTTAGTTCTGGACTCTGAATGCATTTTATCTAGTAGAAGTATGTTAGGAAAGGAAAAATATAGATTTATTTGAACACTTCTTTTAATTCAGTGACTATTGTGCTGACAACAGAATGGCTTTGTCATGCATTCTATTGGACTGGAATAAATTAAATAGAAAATGTGATTCTACAAGTCACTTTATCTTGTATTCTGTGACCCTATGGAAGAATACAGCAGAATTATCAATGAGCCAGAAATATGTTTTCAAATCATTTCAATTTATAAAACCATGCAAGTGAAGGGGGGAAGAAACATATAGGTAATCAAGCTAAGAATATTAATTTCGGTATTTGTCATGTACTTGTTTAGATATTTGTCTTGTGCTTTATTTGGTTGAAAGTTAACAGCTGATTAAATTTTAAAGCAATAATAATGTTTGAAACCTGAATAAGAAATGGATGAACAGCCTAGCTATAATAGTGTTATGAAATCCATTCCTGCTTATGTGAGATGAAAACACCCATGAAAATAGCCATAAAACAATACTCCTATACATCAGATGGAAATTATTTCAGTACTATATTGTATTATCAGATTTAAATCAAAGCCACTTGTACACTGTAGATACCATACACTGTCTTCCACCCTTTATATAAAATCCTCTGTAATTCAAGAGCTACACACACTGTGATCTAATATGCTCAGTATTCCCCCCTAACAAAAAAGGTGAAGGATAGGAAAAATGTTCATCCTTCTCCTATGTGCACCTTTATAAAAGTAAAGCATGTGGTTCTGGTTGCATCAAACATTGGTTGTGATTGGATTTTCACTATTCATGTTTTATTGTGAACAGAATGAGCTGTTGTTACATAGTCTTCTCTGCCTGTACTCCAAGCATTTTTTTTAATTAACTACAGTTTAGCACTGTGGTCTGTTGAAACAAGCCATCTTCTCCTTCGTTTTCTTTCTTTCTTTCTTTTGCATCTTATAAATTTTCACTTATTATGTGTTCTGTATGCATATGGGCACACACACACAAAGACAATTTTACAAATCATAACAAAAAACACTTAACAATTAAACATGCTATAGGACCTTAAATTATAATGAATCTTTTGTCATTCATGTATAGTTCAATGGATAGAGAAGATATGTTCTGTGTAGACTCAGTGGTACTGTCCTGTCAACTGGAAGTGGTCCAGATTTTTTTTTTTCCGGTTGTAAAGAGAAGTATATTCAGAGGATTCTTTCTTGGGAGAGATAACAAACAAATCTTCATCTTTCTTTTCCTGTGGTTTCATTTTATATGTCAGCCGTTCACATAAGACTATATTCCAAACCCTTGATAGTCATTGATGAAAAGACAGTCCAGATAGAAATCTTTAATGTTATGCAGTTTCCAGTTGTGCAGCTGCTATAAGCATTCATATAAGGCCGTTGTTTTTCACATTTGTGTTACCACCACAAAACATAGACAGTAAAGTGAACCAGAGGGGGTAATAGGTTGGTTAGTAGTTTTGGAGATGAAGTCAGCATTTGCTCCCAAAGTCGCTTTTAACATGGGGGCAATTGAGCCACATATGTAGCATGGTGCCTGTCTCTTTACAGCCTCTCCAGCACTATGCAGATAGGTTACAATTTATCTAGGACAGTCACACTGTGGTGAGGTATTATTTATATATAGTCTTCACTATACAAGCAATTTCTTGTATTGCTGCTGATACATTCTTTATCTGGGATTCCATTCTTTGTCTGGGAATGTTATTCCCAGTTCTGATTCCTATGACAATTTTATTCCTAATGCAATCTTCAAACAACAATCTTCAGTTAATAGGAATGTTTTAAAAATTAAGTTAATCATGTAATAATGCAACGTGGATGCTACTTGTGGTCAAAAACACATATATTTCTGAGCTTACCATATATAAGAAACAAATTTAAATGGATTGAATAACACATGCAAATCTCTAAATGTATCCATTTGAAAAATATGCACAGAAATAAATATGGATTTTTTTCCCATTAAAATATCTTCTTGGAACTAACTTGGAGATGAGGGTGGAAGGAAGTCTGTAGACATAGACATGACAGAAGGGACCATTCCTTGTGATTAATAAAATATTACTGTAGTGATTTAAAACTTAATTTCAGACATTACATTTTCTGCCTGATATGCTTAGATAAGTCCTTAAATGAGTGGTCTCCCCACACTGCCCGAGCCATATAAGGCAGAGGACTTGCAGAATATAATGGCTGCTTCTCTGCTCTTAGAAAAATCAGCTGTAAGAATTTCTTGTCAATAGCTAAACCACAGCACAAAATGCATCTTGCAGCATTCTGTGCCCATTATTTCCCCCCTTGATGGACTGCTTATGCCACCAATTACATATACATATCATCTGAGCTGCATAAAAACTGATTACACTGAGAAATTTGTTCACTTTGCACTGCAAATTGTTTTGTACAGAACTAAACAAGTGTAAGTAAACTTAACTAAAACCACTAGATGGGATGAACCTCCTGAAGATGGTCTGCAAAATAAATAGAAATGAAGGCAATTCTAGTAAATAGAGTATTTTACCTTTCTTTCAAACTTCTAACTCAGTGGTCCCCAAACTGTGCTCTTTAAGAGATTTTGGATTTCAGCTCCCAGAATCACAGACTATTGGCCGACGTGGCTGAGGCTTCCGGGAGCTGAAGTCCAAAATCTCTTAAAGGACAAAGTTTGGGGTCCACTGTAAATTACCTTCCAGCTCTTGCCCTCCATAAACAGAATTTGCAGTTTCGTTGCTGGAAACTCTTCTTGTATTCAATACCTCTGGGACCTTAAGCAAAACTGTCATAGAATGACAGTTTAGGAACCATCATCCTTCTACAGCTGGCTTTTGCTGCTTTTGTTGTTGGGTGTCTTCACGTTGTTTTCAACTAGTATGACAGCATTTGTATGATGATAATGGGGGGCAAAATTTTGTTAGACTCCCCACTATCCAAGTACGATAATTAAATCCTGCAACTTTAATTACAAACTGATCTAAAGATGCTTGTACTGTATACTGTGTAAATCTACAGCGCTTTATAAATAAAGGTTAATAATAATAATAATAATAATAATAATAATAATAATAATAATAATAATACCTGAGGTATTTCAAGAATATACAGACTGAGCCTCCCTTATCCAAATACTTGGGACCAGAAGTGTTTTGGATTTTGGACTATTTTGGGATTTTGGAATATTTGCATTTACATAATGAGATATCTTGGAAATGGGACCAAAGTCTAAATAAGAAATTCATTCATGTTTCATATACACCAGTGGTACTTAAAAGGTTTACCCTTGGGACTTCCACCTTTTATATCTACACGTGGATGCTGCACCCCTCACTCAACATAGTATATGAATAAAAATATTTAGTGTATGTGTTTTCATTCACACATACATGCACATTCATATTTTAACATTGTATAAGGAAATAGTATTGTTCAGATTAGATGAGTTTTATTTAAGTAATTTCAATATTTTACTCATTGCATGTATAAATTTTACACACAAAAAGTTTGGAAAGAAGAGGAGGAGGAATCAGAGCCTAAACTCTTGTGCTTCCCTTAAGCATCTCTCATCTCCCCCCCCCCCCGGTCCTGCCCCACCATTAGACAACCACTGGTATATACCTTGTACACATAGCCTGAAGGTAATTTTATACATAATATCTTCAGTGATTTTGTGCATGAAACAAAGTTTGTGCACATTGAACCATACGTAAGTAAAAGTGTCACTGTCTCAGGCACCCATGTGGACAATGTTGGATTTTAGAGTATTTTGGATTTTGGAATTCCAGATAAGGAAGATTCTCAACCTGTATTTTCTGGTGACACAGTGATTAAATGCTGGTGCTGCAGCCACAACGTTGTAAGTTTGATCCTTGAGGAAGGTTCCATGGTCCACTCAGCAATCCATCCTTTTGTAGGTCAGTAAAATAAGATTAAATGATCACCCCTGTGTGTTCTTATCCCCCCCCCCCCCCCCCCCCCCCACCAGCATCTTGCCTTCCTGTACCTTTCTGTTTCTCCTAGCTCCCCTCACATCTGTACTTCCCTTCTTCCTTTGTGTGGTCCCACTGTAAAGCTGCTGAGCACTGGCTATTTGCAGCGGCTGCCATTTTGGTGCCATCCTACTGGTGGGAGGATTGATTACACGTAGTTTTATACAAGTAATACGGATGTCCCCCCTCCCCCTCCACACACACTGTTTTTCTTTTTGCACATGGTGATGGCATGTTTTAACTGCTTTAAAACAGCAGAAGATTCATGCCATTTTTCATATTCCTAATATGTAGATGCCCTGGGCACCTAAGTAGAAAGGGTGAACTAAATATCTCAGGATGGCTGTATACGTTGCACAAAAACAAGTAAACGATATTTTACCTATGGAGTGCACAAGGGGAAGGGAGGAGCTTTGTAAGTCCATTTGAACAAAAACAAGAAAGAGTGACACCTTAAAGACTGACGTGTTTTATTAGGCTTAAGCTTATTTGGAGTCAGGTTAATTATGTCAAATAAAACTCTTTATTCCTTAGGGTGCCATAAGACTGTTTATTTTTAACCTATAACCCTTAGATATAATATAATTTTAAGTTATAGACAAGGTAGGTCTTGTGCATGTAACAGGTCTCTTGTTGATTTTAAATCTTCCACTAACTGAATTTTTTTTTCAATTGTCATTATAAGATAGAGAAAAATGAACCCACAAGTTGTGTTTTTTGGTTGTTTCCTATTAAAAATATGCTGTTCTTTCTTCACAAAATGCCAATTCTTTGCAAAAGAATAGTTTCCAGTGACCTCAAAAGTTTAAATTTTAATAAATTGTAGAACAGAATTTGCCAGGCTTCTAAGTTAAAATTATTTCCCCTTATTAGGTAACTTTGAGTCAACTTGCAATGTACAGAATTATTGTTTAACATCCTACTAATTTGAAGGGCCTCCCCCCCCTTTTTGTTAATGATCTTTCCAGCCATTGTTAAATCACTTCTAGGCATCATTTGTGTTTGTAATAGTGAATTGTAAACCCACTAAATTTCACATTTTCATATAAACAGTCTCATTACTCTGTTTATATAGTGACTTTCATACCGCAGTGCTGAACATTATATTGGAATAGTTTGGCGACAATAAATGTTACAGAGATAGTGAAGACCTCTTTGGCAAGAAAATTTGAGTTTAAAAGCAGTGGGAAACATCCAAGAATAGTTCTTAAACATATTGCATTCATTATAAACAGCTGTGTATATGAGAAGCCATTCTTTATCCCACCTACGAAATCCAATAAGGCACAGTACTGCCATTTTTATGCCAATTTGTTGACCGATGTAAAGTTTCAAAACAATTTGTACAGAGCATGTGTAGAAAAATGGATAGCTTGATTTTTTTTAAATGTGTTAAGAAACTCTTACTGTAAAATGATTCTAAAATTAGTTTGTAAGCGGTGTTTCATTGGAAATGCAAATCCTGTGGTCCCACTATGACTGCAGCCACTGACCCCAGTCTTAACAGTGACTTAGTGTGGTTTGGATTCCTGCATATTTCAAAACAAAGGAAACAACAAACAAACAAAAAATGCCCACATTAGACAAGATATGGTATATCACCCACTAGTCAGTGTCCTATTCCAGCAATACTCTCATATACTGCCATGGACCAATCAAAGCATGAGGATGACAGAATGGTTTTGTGATTTTGCTCTAGTTAACAGATGTGCAAAACATAGGCATAAAGTAATTATAAATGTCCCCTCCAGCACATACCTTCACAGCAAATTCAAAAGAAACACAGCAATTGATATAACTGAAGCAGATCTCTGTAGCTGGAAACATTATTTTTGACTGAACTTCCCACTCTTTCTTATGCTTCTCATCAATCCTTTGACAAGCTGAGCAAACCATACCCCCCCCCCTCCAGGCATGACTGGACCTCAACCCTTTCATTGTCTTTTTGTCTTCTTCAGTTTGGACTTTCGCCTTCTTCAGTTGCCAAAGATGAAACTAGGCTCTATATTAAGTGGCATTTTAAAATGCTGTTACCATCATTCTTAGTGGGTGTATTATCCTCTAAGTAGAGGCCATGCCATGTTAAAGCTTTTAGTCCACATATCCAAAAATTCTTAATTTTGTTCAAAACGTCTGAAGGGTATGTCACCTCAGTGCCAAAAGGGACAAATCAGAGAAGCTGTGATGCTCCTAGTCGAAAGGCCTGGCCATTAGTTGCTCTACCTTTCTAGTTGGAATAACAGCATTATGGTACCTGAAACTTGTGTGCAGTCTGTCCTTGTTTTGTTCTTATACTGCAGGTGACATCCTACATGCCTGTACTGAATCACATAAATAAGATTGCAGGGCCTGCAGGGGATGTATTGTTTAATATAGTAGGTTCTGCCAGTCACTGTGTTCCTAAAAGTGACAGTCTTCTTAAGGTTTTAAGGGGTGATGCAACGCTTTGAATCACAAGGGTGTGATCCTGGATTGCTGACTGGTGGTCTCAGGATAACCTTTACAACAGGGGCATAGCTAGGATTTTAGGAAGGGGGGGGTCCAGACTAAGTGCCACCATTGTAATGGGGCTTGAGTGCGGCGGCGCAGCAGCACACACCATTCATTTTTCTAATGGAAGGGGGGGTCCGGACCCCAAGAAACCCTCCCCCCTTGGCTACTTCCCTGTTTACAAGCAATCTTCCTAGATTTGGTGGCTGGCAGAAAGCTATAACTGGAGGCTTGTTGATGGCTCTAGCAAGATGTTTTGAATTTGTTAGCAATGTATAGCTTTCTCATTGCTATATAGTAGTTAGGAGATGATGAATGGAAGTCTACCACAAATGAAGTGCTGTTGGTTTGTTTTTAAGTGTGTGTGTGTGTGTGTGTGTGTGTGTGTGTGTAATTGAGATTTGAACCTACAACAGAGAAATACTGAAGTGAACTGATTTGACCAAGGCAAATCATATATTTCTCCTTAGGCAGTAAGAATAATATCAAATGCAAAAAGGAGGAGAAGAGGAGAGAAGGAGGATTAGAATCCATATCTCCATTCCATAAAGAAATATGCTGAATACAGAACATATTCTTTTGGAAAGGGCCCTTCTTTTTCCTGCTAACCAGTCAGGCAGGTGGTGGTAGTGACTGTCAGCTATGGCCATCATAGCCAATGTTCTGTAGTCAACAAGGCCCTCTTTGTCCATGAGAAACATAGTGTTCCGTTTGTAAGTTACAAAGTGGTTCTACATATACCCATTGACCCATATAACAACTGATCAGACCTCACTCTTGTCTGGATTAAATCTTGGTTTCTTGCACATAGAGGCTTTTTCATTTGTGCTGAGAACATTCATATTCTTCTTCACATCACTTGAGAGGAAGAGAGAGAGTTGTTACCAGCAATGTGATCAGACTTAAATCCAAACCCCCAGATGGAATAACCACTTCCAGCTGCTTCATATAGATATTAAACAGTATGGGGTACCAATTAGATTTGCAAGAAAATACATAGACCCAGCAATGGAATGGTAGAGCCGTGTATTACTATCTAAAACTACTCTGTATGGCTAATTTGAATTCTTTCATCTTGTCTGTGGAAGAGTTTGGGACAGAGCAGGTGCATTCAGCAGGAGTATTTTAACACATATCCTGCTTTTCATTCCTGTGGGATTCATTCCAGGGATGAGACTGACCTGGGGATGTACACAGCTTCTGTCTATACATAATCTTTTTCCTGGTCTGTGCCCCACCTTGGTTCCAATCTATTTGTGGCCCTTGTGTGGGTATTAGAATTAGAATTATGCTGACATGATAGCTATGCTAATGTAATGATCCCTAATGCTGACCTTTATGGATTATGCCAGTTCAAGGGCATCCTATATTCTTATCTATGAAAGTTATTATAAATCAAAGATAGGATTGCACTATTAACTTTTAAAATTAGCACAGAAATAAGAAGTGTTATTTCT
This sequence comes from Sceloporus undulatus, assembly GCF_019175285.1. NCBI lineage: Eukaryota > Metazoa > Chordata > Lepidosauria > Squamata > Phrynosomatidae > Sceloporus > Sceloporus undulatus. The sequence goes on along the minus strand of NC_056526.1, from coordinate 130,490,450 downwards.
TTTTTTGGTATTCAAGGATATATTTGAGATAAGTTAACAAATAAATCTTCAGGAAGTCAAATGACCCTAGCTGGAAAAGCTTCTGAAAAAACTTGGAGGTTTTTCTAAGACAATTAAAATAGTTGTCGAATGTATTTGAAAGGTTTTCAAAACATGGGTGGCATAGCTTACCTCTTGGCAGTTGTAGAACATTTTAAAAAGAAATTTCACTCCATCTTGTCATCTAATGCTAAGGATGGATTTGGATCTCCCCCCCTCCCCCCAACACATACATATACACCACTGTATGGTGATTTTTGCCATCATCCTATATTGTGGCTCCAGTCTAGTCTAGGTTGCCTAAAAGGATTCAAATGCAGGAAGAACTACAGTTACTTCGCTGCATCTTTAATCAGTTTTACAAAACTTCCTGACTGAAACCACAATAGCATTGGAATGTGTTGCCTTCAGTCAGTACTATTTCACTTTATCTTAGTGTATGGTTTATATATAAGTGTGAAAAGCAGCATGCTTTATTTTTTGTCAACTCAACGAAAAATAGATTATGATCTTACAGATTGAATTTCTATGTGCAGTTAGTGACATTTAGAGGTGGAAGTGTTTCATTTTCTTTCTGTCCCTTTTTTGGTGGGATTAGACTAAGTATTCAAGAAATTATTTGATTTGATTTGATTTATATTCTGGCTTTCTCCCAGAATGGGATGCTAGGCGGCATGGTATCCAGTGTTGGAAAATGGCGGCATTGATTTTGTCACCGCGTTAAGATAGTAACAGATGCTGCATCCTGATGATGATCATTCCCACACAGTAACAGAACAGGAAAGAAAGAAAGAAAGAAAGAATTTGAAGGCAATCCAAGTTTGGATGATTGTTGTATGCCAGTATCAGCAACAGTTATCCTAGGCAACCTTAAATCTACTGACTTTCTAGTCCTTAATATAAATGCTAATGCCAATGAGGAAACTCACCTGCTAAAAGTTATAGTTTCAAATTAGACTGAAGGAGCAGATCTCTCTTTGTATTAATATACAATAAAACACTGCAAGGTATATTTTAAAAGCAGTGGTTGGTACTTTACAGCAGTCAGGCTTGTCCCTAATAGCCTTCTGTAAAAACAAACAAAAACATTTATCATTAAGTTGAAAACATGCCTATTCAATGTTAGATTAATGTAGATGTTTCTTGTTGTTGAAGAGGTAGTAGCTGTGAAATATTGAATACATTTCAAACAAAGAAGTTTCAAACTTCTTTCTCCTAGAAGTGGAAATAAATCACACATTTCAAGGCAATTCATGTTACACCTCTTCATCTCTTTATAAAAACAAGTCAGGATTGTTTATTAGGAGTAGGCCTTTTCTTATTTTATTACATTAAAATTTCAATTTGGATATTAATTTTGATTGGTAGCTGTGAAAATTGGTTCAGCCAGCATTTTATAATTTTAAGAGGTGAATGTCATTTGACAGGGCGTTAAATACATAAGGCAGGGGGCTCTAAATTCTTTAGAAGGAGGGTGTCCCTGAAGCTGAAATGCCTTTTGTCATATATCAATGCAATGTTTAACAATGTAACTATAACAGTGTAATGACCATTCTGTGTGCCAGTCAGACAAAATAAAGGTCTGAAGGACAGCAGCAGCTGAAATCACGGATCGAGGACATAGTTTCCATGATGATGTTTGGAAAGAACACTTACGTAGAGAAAAATATAAAGTATTTAAAATGACAGTCACAAAGAAACAAGTTAGTGTTTTCTTGTAAAAAACCATTCAAAATATTTTGCCATCTGAATACTATCCCAGCATTTCTCGTGGTAAGAAATGCCTGAGAGAGTCTCATTAGTACAGACTATAGAGTAGATTTTTCTCTTTCCTAAAAACTTGTACACTTTTAGTGATAAGCTACTCTGTTGGTGGTCTTTACCAATTCTTGTTAGTTAACATCAATGTTGTTTCCTCAGGAAAGCCAATCCTCTGTGCCAGACCACTACACTAACCATATATTACTTCAGGATGTCTGTAAATACCTTGCTGTGGGTGGGATTCCTTGTTTTGTGCAGACATGTTACATGGCCTCTTTTCACTATATTTGACTTTATTTCCCATTTTCAGATAAATCCCTCACTGCTACATAAACATTAATTTCTAATTAAGGAATGTGCTTCTTAAGCAGAAGGTGTAGGCACTGTTGATGCAAGAGCCAGAAACTTAAATCCAAGCCTCCTGGTCAGTTGGAGGTGGTTGTATTATGGAGATTAGACAGCCAGTCTCCAGTATGGAAGCAATGCTGGCTGTAGCTCTGTAGGAACTGGTTCCCTGCCAGATAAAAGCCAGCATGTTTGTAGCAGCTGCCAGCAGAAAGGAATATGAGAAAATGGCAAGTATATGAAAGAGGAAGCAAATGAACTGATGGAACTCTAAACATTAAAATTTTAGAAGGTGTTTCCTATGTGTACAGTTGGAGAATGTATTTGGGCTGCTGATTGTAGAACAAATTTGCTCTATTTTGTGTAAGGTTTAAAATGGTCTTTTGCTTTCAAATTAATACCACTTGAGTGTGTATATTTGTTAGTTAACATGAGCAAACATTTGTAAAGATAGCGTAATCTTCTCTTTACTTGATATAAATCCATTCTTTATTGCAAACAACTGTGTTGATCTTAAAACATTAAGGAATTATCATATTCTTCTCTATGTTTTAGGTTTGCATATCTCATTTTAAAAGCAAGAGAACCTCACACAATTTGACTTTCTAGTCAAAAGTGTTTGTTGATCTAAGAGCCCAATACAGAGACGCATGAAAATGATTTGTTCTGAAGCACTTAACCAACAGTTCTGTTTCATGTTCAAATATGATAACAAAAGTATGTGCGCTGCTTCACTTACATGAGAACTGTCTCTTGTATTAAACATTTGATGCCTGTGTGCCCTTTTTCTCTGAAGCCTGCTGATTAACTGATGATATCTTCACTTGTACTCAAGCCTAGGGACGATGAACTAATTAAAACTGTTTTTCGACCATGAAAAGCATGACTCCTCAGGTTTGCACAGAACTATAAAAATTAAGATCTAAAGTGATGTTTTTTTCCCTCCTAACATGCACAGTATTTAAATTTTTAAATATTTATTTATTTATGTGGTGCTACAGATCATCATTTCACAAATGTCATAAAAATAGTGCCATAAAAACTGCAATAGTACCACTTACTGTATCATTTTTGGGACACTTTTCACTGACAGGAAATAAAAACAGCACCTACTTCGTATATGAAGTTATGTTAAATACTTGTATATAGGAAACATTTACTACTGTGCTTTGGTTACCTTGTAGCATGTGTGTATCCTCCCTGAAAACCTCAAAACCCAGGCAGGCTCATATGGGAGGATACAGTACTTCAACTAGCATGGAACCAAGCTGTACGTTTAGCACTTTGAATTGTACTTGGGGACAGACAGCAGTGGACCTGGCAATACAAATGCATTATGTGCTGTCTGCAACCAGCCCTACCTAGCTGTCTGGTGCCAGGGTTGTGAACCAGCTTAGGTTTCTGAGCACTTTTTAAAGGTAGATCCATACAGAGATCATTACAGTAATCCAAACAGGATATAACTAAGGATGTGTCACTATAACTAGATCAGACATCTCTAGTAAAAGGATGCTTCTGGGGCACTACAGTAAAATGCATTCCTAGCCACACAGAATTCTTAGTATGCAATCACAAGGTTTACTCCAGGAGTACACTCTTGAGTTGTCAGAGGAAGATTAACCTATCCAACATGTGCTATCTGCTTGTTCCACAATCTACTGTTCAACTGACCAAGAGAATTACCTGGATATCACATTCAATTTGTTTATCCCCATCAGTTCATTTTCCTCAAGGACAGTCAAGTCCATTGGAATGAATGCCCTATGGGATTCATTACCAAGACCATCTCCAATGAATATGGGAAAGTCCACAGGATTGAAGTCAAGATCACAAAGCAAGTGATAACAAACACATTTATTGGACCTGTTATTGAAGCAGTTCTGCTCCTGACCTGTGATGAGGCACAAACATAGAACATATGGATTCATTAGTTAGTAACACATTAGAATTACATTATATAATTAAAAATTATATGAGCTGTAGAATCTACCAATTTTAGATGGGTAGTGTTTTGCCACAAAAGGGCATTTCTGTTATCTGTTTCCTTGCCTTAGGTTGAAATTATACGTGTGCATGATTGGTTGTCCATAGCAGATCTCCTATCTCTGGCCTTGGTCTCCTCAGTTTTCTCTTTCTGCAGTCTGATGTCTTGTTCTCTCATATTTTTAACCTCATCCTGATAGCCACCTTACTGCTCTTACTGTTCTTTTATCTTCCTCTTCAGTTAGTGTTGAGTTGTACAGTACCACGGAGATTTCATTTACCTCAGAGTAGTTGGATGTTAGTTAACTGTTTGGATAGATATATAGCAAAAGACAATGTGTGTTGAGGCCAAAATACTTACTGATGACAGTGTTTACAATAATCACAGTGTCTTCAGATTTAAGTGAAAAAGGAGAAATGGAAGTGTTTGATGTCATTAGCATGCTGGTCCCAAGGGGCTTTTATGTACAGTATATGTTACAAATGTGTTAACACGTCAAGGTGTTCCACAGGCATCCCTATGGTGATGCACACCAAGGCATCAAACTGGAGTGGCTGTAAATGGTGCCTCCAAGTGCCATCCTAGCAAAGAAATCCCAAAGATGGTATCAACAGCCCCTGAAAGGTACTGCAGAATCAACAGGGACACACTTCCCCTGTCCAGTTCCACCTATTCATTTGTTCACCAGATGACTAAAGTCATCTCTGTCCCATAGCCAGGGCTCATGCCAGAGACTGAAATGAATCTATATAATCAATCCAATTGAGAAACTGGAGATGCCACCAAGGGCTCCAACACCTTGCCCTGAAATTGGGGAGGGTGGTGGCTGGTAATTATCCAGTACTGTAGCATTCAGGGTGGGTTTTTTCCATAGAGCATCTCTTACAACAATTTCCTTTAGGCATATTTCAAAGATCCAGTTTCAGCAGGAAATAGTGCTATTCAAACTGGAAACAGTACCAATAAATAAATAAATAAATAAATAAATAAATACATTTTTAAGTGCACATGTAAATGTTGAGGACATCCATCTGCACTACATACCTCAGTGGTGGAGCACATGCTTTTTACACAAAAAATCCAAGGTTCACTCCCTGGCTTCTCAGTGTTAATGGATCATAGTAGATGACAAAAAAAAAAAAAAAAAAGAACTTTTTCAGAGACCTTTGGAAGGTGCTGGCAGTTAGAGAAGGAAATAATAAACTAAATGGACCAAGGATCTCATTCAGTATAAGGCAGGTTTCATATCTGAATATGCTTAGCAATTGCTAGAATCCAAATACTGGGGAAAAGCCATAGTTCAGTAGTAGGAATACGATTTCAAAGTAAAATGTTCCAGGTTGATCAACAGCCAGAGCTGGGAAAGACTTCTCTATGAAACCCTGAAAAGTTTCTTTGTGGCACTGCAGACAACACTGAGATAGATGTGTCAGTGTAAGGCAGATTCATAGATTCCTTAGATTTGATGAGTTGTGCCTTCAAAAGCACATTTCTACCGCTTTTGGCTACATCTAAACAACTATACAGAACTGGATCAGGGCATGAGAGTTCTGATTCACTTGGCAATGAGGATGTTTCTCTTCACATTGATAATTTTGCACTCTTTCACAAAGAGATCTGGAAACTATCAAAAAGATGGAACAAAGTATTCACAAAACCATCCACCATAATATACCATGTGTTTTTATGAACTTGGCATTAGAAACAGAAATAGGAACAGGCTGATTAAAGCACCTGGTGAGGAGAGTGATTACCCATAGGAGGGACATCGATATAGTTAATAAGTTAGGATGTTTGTGAGATAAGCTGAATAGTCCTATGGACTAAAGTAATAGAAATGAAATGAGACTTAATAGCTTGAATTAGAAGAATATTAAAACAAAGTCTTTGGGGGCCCTTGGGAGCTAATAATTAGTATTTTTGTTATCTGCTAGGAACTGAATGCTGGAAGCAATAGAAGAAAAAGGGACCTGGGGTCTTGGTTAATCACAAGATGATTATAAGCCACTAATGTTATGGTATTGCAAAGAAACAAGAAGTGCAATTCTACAATGTGTTATCCTGCTTATTACAATAGTGACAGGGAAATAATATGACTGTTTAAGACATTTGTATCTTTTTCTAGGAGATGTCAATTTGGTTGACATTTTAAAGTCAGGAATTGTTTTGTTATGTACTCTGCCAGTCGAAATAACTGGCAAAGGTGGGAAATGCACCTAGTATCACTGTCATAGGCAGAGGTGGATTTGATATGAGGGTCATGAAATAGGGAGTGGGTAGGGAGAAGGGTTAGATTTATGTGGCAATGTAGTGGCTTGTAGTGATAGCATTGGTTCACGTAAGGTGTTCCAGCCTTGTTTTGTACTGGGCTCAGGACTACTTGTCTACTGTTTGTCTTTGTTACATTCTGCACAAATAGCAAGTCTTGACTATACAAGAAGTCCCCCCCCCCAATTTTTTATTAGAAACAAACGTCAAACATCAAACCTAAACAAATACATTGACATATAATATTTAACGTTAAAACCACACTATATAGACAAATCACATTATCATATTGAAAATCCATTAGGTCTTGGATTTTGAATCTTCTTAAATCAAATATATAATTGCTTCCACAAAGTAAATGCATTTCTTTATATGATTAACCATATTATATCTCCTAAATATAAATCTGTAAGTAAAAGGTTTTTCATTTCCTAATAGGAAATGAGCATGTAATTAGGGAGTTATGTATCGGACATAATACATTTTTTGATTAATTATTTCCCCTATATCTTTTTAGGCAGTCCCATTCTTTTTCTTTTTCTTCCTTATTCAAATCTTTTAGAGATGCCGTCAATATATCCATTTCCATTGCTTTGTTTAATCTATACATCCACTCTTTTTTTGTCAGGGTCTTTTTTCCCCTCCAATAACTAGCATTAGACAATTCTAGCTATAGTAATCATATATAGGATAATATGTCTATATTTTCTTTCTATTTCTTTTTCTAGTATCTAATTGGAATAGTAATACATAATATCCTCAATATCAGTGTGTATTTCCCCCCAGTATTTTACAGCATCTGTACATTTCCACCAAAGGTACAAAGATGTTTTGAAGTATTGAGAAGAGATGATACTCAATGTATATCTGCTAAAATTTTGAGTTTGACATATTTTTAACATTTGTCTTTCCCTGGTGAAATCACTAAAGCTTAACTGTTAATGCCTTCCAAAGGTGGTTATCTTTTTATTTGGGCTGAACTTTGATTACTGCAATAAAACCTGTAAAGAAATTGCATTTTATTTTACACTATTTAAAATACTGATTTGTTATCTATCTCAGATCAGAACTGAATATAGATAAACCTGGTTATGTTGTTGCAGCTTTGATACAAGTCTTTGACAAGAGACTATGTATCCCACTTGCACTGGTGATGCCAGACTGCAAGTGGAATCTTCTTCAGCTAGTGCAACTTTTTTCTCTGGGACTATAAATTGCCTATAGATGCAGCAAATTCTAAATATTTTCTGAATAGCAATTGATGACCAGTTCTGCTCATCAATCTCTTCCTGAATGCCTTTAAGGCCCCTTTCTCTCACACACTAGGAGGAGAAACTTGTACTGTTGATCTTTGATGCAAGTTCTTTTGCTATGTCCAGAGTCAAACACATTATCAGAAATTCCATCAGACTACTCTGTTCTGAGAGAGAAGGCATTCTGGTGTGATACTGATTTTGCCCAGATAGAAGCAATGTGACAGATTTACTGCCACTGCCTGTTCCAAAACCCAGTGCAATATGAAAATATCTTCTCTCCCTCAGCATCTACCCCACACAGGGTGACTCTAGGGTCTGGCAGGTCTGCTGTCCGGGCAGTAAAGTGAGTCTCCACCCCTTCCCACCTGGCCAGCAGCTCCGCTAGATTCTGAAAAGGCTGCTGGAGAAGGAATATTAAAAAATGATACACACAGGGTGTCAAATATCCTATGTATAGCATTGCACCCATACTGAGGGAGTAAAAGAGTGAGCTTGCTATTTATAGCTTGGTTAGTAAGATTTGTGTATGCATGATTTCTTGACATTGCTCCTTAGAGGGAAATAAGACCTAGCATATATGATTTTTAAATATATGTTTGTCTTTTTGGCCTATTTGCACTTACTTTACTGGATTCAGTGACACATGCACACTAAATGGCAAAGAAGGATGGAAGGGGTTTCTTATACCCTTGATGAGTCTCATGAATATGATGCTGAATCATCATCATCATCATCATCATCATCATCATCATCATCATCATTATGTTTATTTATATCCCACCTTCCTCCCAGTACAGGGACTCACAAATCTAAAACAGACCAAGTTAAAACATAAAACTTGAAAGAGTTGGTGTAACACTCTGTTAACAAGAGGTGCATTGCAGTAGCTTCTAAAAAGAAATACAACAGTGACTATAGATTGTTAACAAAATTTTAAATCATTCTTATTCAGTCATCTAAACCCTCAGTTTCTATATGGATAAACCACCCTAATCACAAATATATAACTCTGTGTCTGTATATATAACTTGCATAATTGTTATTAATTTGCATGTTACAATAACTATTTTACTGGATTAATTTACCATGTGCTTGTATATATGGTAAGAGAATGTGAATGGGGAGGTGGTAATAATAATAATAATAATAATAATAATAATTGACAAGCTGGCAGTTCTTTCTTTGCATTTCCAGTTTTTCTGGTGTTCTTGAATCCATCATAAAATGTAAGTAAAGACAGAGATAGCTATTTAAACTTCCTTTCTCATCTCTACAGCTCTTGGCCAGATGAATCTCTCTGTTCCAATTTCTTTTCTTAGGTTTCTTATCAGAAATATCTTCTTCTACCCTTCTTCATTCTGTCATGCCATTCTTTCTTCCACTATCACTCCATTATAGGCTACTTCTTCCTTTAGTTCTCTGCTTTCTCAGATTCTTTTATTGAGGCTCTGCCTTCTTTTCTTCTGGGTCTTTGCATCTGCTTTGTTTCTTGGTTGTATGTAAGTAGTTCAACCAATGGTACTTTGGAGATTTTAGTCTTCCCATCTTAGTGTGACATTAGAACAATTCAGCCAGTCATTGCCACCTTCAGCCAATCACTGCTACCTTCAACACTAAAATCCCTTGCTGGTTTACAATAGAGATGTTATTGGAGATGGAAAATATATTATTGCCCACTACAGAGTACTGACACAATAAATTGAGTTCATTCATCAAAATCATGATTCCGTCTTAAAAGGAACTATCTATAAATCGTCAAGACTTTTACATTCCAGGTTGTTATATCTTGCATTGTTACTTATTTTGTAGCTAAGAAAAACTGTGTGTGTGTGTATGCACACACATATAATACATGTGATAACTGTCATGCTCCTCATTACTTGTAATTGAAATTTCGCATATTCCTTGAGAAAAAAGTGATACTATCCTGTGCTTGAATGCTAAATTACAATACTTGTTTTGTATTAATATTTGTCTGTGTATATTTTATGGAGAGAGCCAGCATAGTATAGTGGTTTGGACTAGGATGCTGGAGATTATCCTGGTTTGATCATGTAAGCCTACTGGGTGACCTTGGGCAAGTCACACTCTCTCAGCATCAGAGGATGGCAATGGCAAATGCCCTCTAATGAAACAGACCAAGAAAATCCATGATAGGCTTGCTGCAGGGTCACCATAAGTCAAAAACATCTTGAAGGCACACTAAACAACAATATTTTATGGAGCCAGCATGATATAATGGTTTAACATTGGACTGTGACCTTGGAAACCAGGATTCAAATCTTCTCTCAGCCAGGAAAACTCACTGGGTGAGCTTGGACGTCACACTTTCTCATCCTCAGAGGATGGCAAAAACACATACACCGCTGAATAAATCGTGCCAAGAAAAATCCATAGATATACTTGCTGTAGGGTCACCATAAGTCAGAAACAACTTGAAGGCACACAACAACAATGGTTTATGGCTAATTTGGGCTGATAGATTTTAACATTCCTGTAAAAATATTTTTTTAAAAAAGAATGAATATACTGATCATTGTATTATAGTTATGACTATTGTTTTTAGATTACTTGGTTATACCCTAGACATTTTTATACACATATTATCAGTGTGTTTATAAGAGCATCTGAATACCTTGAAAAGAAAGGTGACATACCATTTATTTCTTGATTTATTAAATAGAGTAATTTAATAATAGCAAATTAACTCCTAACTGGAAAGTAGAGTGTGACAGAAGAGTGAGCAAAGGAAGGATTGACAGCAGGGGCCAGAATGTAATGATGGCTAGTGTCGGTGTCAGATGAGATAGTCATTTAGGGAGTCAGGTCAAAGACAGTTAGCAAGAGGTCAGAGAGAGTCTGTTGATGTAGGACAGAGTGATTTACTGAGAATTAGGGGCCTGAGTTAGGGTTGCAGACAGGATTGTTAGAAGGCAAAGGTAACTGAAGCAGAAGTGGGAGCTGAAAGGATTAGTTGGTTAGAAGACAGGAGTAAAGGAAATCTGAAACAATACGTTATATTATTAGAACCATTACAACTTTGGCCAGAAGTTGCTATGTTCCACAAATAATTATATATTTTATTGGAGAGCTTGGAAAAGTTGTTTTTTAATTTCCAGTATACTCCACCAAATAACTAGAATTAGAGAGTTATCATTCTCCCGCCCCCATCAAAGCAATTTTTCTAATATCTAGTTAATGCTTTCACAACACTTTGGGGTGAATTCTAGGGCTGGCGTATCCCATGCCATGCATGGCCTTTGAAGTACACAGATACGTGTCTCAAAAATGAAAGCCCTATTGCTCTGTGCAAATCAATAAGCCATGAAAGCTGGTTATTTGGGAAGCAGTAAGAGAAATCTGGCTGAGTGGACCAGTCAAGCGATTTATCCAGTAGCCTCTAGGACCAAGGCCGCATAGACACATCATATGAAGCTTGTTGTATCTTTTTTTGACATCTTTAACATAAGTTATCGATACATAATATATTTTAATTACTTATTGAGAGTAGCAATTAATAATCTTTGAGCATTGTTGCTTTACCATTTAATTTTGTTAGGGGCCTTGTCAGGACACAGAACTAAAACACAAGATGGCTGTTGGACTTTACCTGCAAATGGAAAATCATGAAAAGGGGGAGCACAGCTTTTCAAAAGGAGAAGATATCCATGAAGAATGGAGCCTATACTGTATTTCAAGTGGACTTTGGAAATGTTGTACCAACATTATCATAGCATAGGACTTTATCACACGGGAAAAATCAGGTTGAAATTGAGGGTTTAAACAGTGATTATCCTGTGAAAATTGTGCGATTGTGATTAAGATTTTCATACACATTATGATTAAAGAGTCATTATCCTGGGTCTAACCAGGGAATAAACCATGCAATAAACAGCAACAAATCATTTATGGGATTTCTCCATGAATGATTTGTTGATGTTTATTGCCTGGTTCCCGGGATAATGGCTCTAATTGTAATGTCGTGTGACAATCTTAATCACAGTCGTGCAATTTTCAATGGATAATCACTGTTTAAACCCCAAATTTTCCCTGTGTGATAGTCCATAGTTTTTTGTGGTTTTTTTGGGCCATGTGTCTGTGTTCTAGAAGAGTTTTTCCCTGAAGTTTTGCCAGCCAAAGTTGCTGGCGAAACAGTGAGGAAAACACTCTTTTAGACCGTGGCGACATAGCCCGAAAAACCCACAAAAAACTATGGATGCTGGTCTTGAAAGCCTTCAACTTCACGTCATCATAGCAATTAGTAGAGAGAGAAAAGCATGAACAGAATTGGGACATTGGAAACTGGCGTGAGACAGAGCAACCTACTACAGAAGGTTGGCACAGCTGAGATGAGAGATGGTTGTTGCATGAAGAAGAGGAAAGCGAGGATAAGGATTATAAATTTATAATTGTATGAGTGTCGCAATCCTTTAATCCAGTTATGAGGGCATGCCCTGATGGCAGCTGCCGGCAGCCTTGGTGTGGGAAAGGGTCTGGGGAAAAGGCAGGCCTCTCGATGATCCTGTATTCCAAGCGGCCAGACAGCTGCACAGGCCTCACCAGTTTACTCACCTTTTGGACCGTTGGGAGACCAGCACAGGCAATATGCCTCCTGCCTTTATAGGAAGGATAAAAATGCAGACTGCATTTAAAGGCAAGAGGCAAAAGTTGATTTGCTTTTAATAAAGCTGGGTTTCATCCAAATCCCAAATTACAGCGCGGAAACACTACATTAAGAGACATTGTTCCAAAAAGAATCTGTGGAGGGGATTTTACTTTATTTATTTATTTTGAAAGGCATTTGGGAATTGGGCACACGGCGTATGAGCGACAGGATTGCAACGTTTCCTATTGGGTTTTTAAGCCCCTTCAAGCCGCTCTTCATTTCAATTTTTGGAGCTCTTGCAGGGTGGGTGGGTGATGCATTATTTATTGTTATTGTTAGGGCTTCAGATGTGGGTTTTTTTAAAAATAAAAAAGTACTGTGCTTTCCTTTGGTTTGGAGGCAAGGCAGGTTGACCTTGATAGGGGAGGCTGAACAGTGTGTAGATCTTAAACTAGGGAGCTGATCACACTGGGGCTAATTCCAGCTTTAAAGAGAGATTAAAGTGCATTGAAAGCATCCCGCAATAAAGTGAAAATGGTGAGTAATTGCACAAATAAAGCAATATTGGAAATGCGTTGTTGAAATCCCCAAAATAAAGAGATATGTGTTAATGCTTCTTTGTGACCACTTCAATGGTGGGCTTCACACGGCGGCATGCAAAATAATTTCATATATAAACATGATTTTTCCGGGATAGTCACAGGATAAACACCCAGTATCTCCTTTCGTGGGATAAACGCCTAGGAAAAGGAGGCAGTAATGCCTCTCTCTGCATGCCTGCAGCAACTTGGGTTTGTGCAATGTGAGGCCATGAACCCGGAGCCTGAGCTGGGCCCAAAGAGAAGGAGGGACACTGAGTCACTTGGCTCAAAGGGCTGGGGGGGGGGTTGGTGGCTGTGTGGAGGGTCTTTCCTCTCTCCTCCTCCTGGGTGCCCAGGTTGGGTCCTCCTCTTTCCAGGACCTGTCCTCCATTTCCACCTTCTGCCCAGGAGGGGTTCCCAAATGCCCCCCCCCATTCTGCGCAGGACGAAGAAGCAGCGATGTACGTTTCTAGGAGTGTTTTCAGTGTTTTATGTGGTCATGTCCTCCCCTCCCCCACTGGAGTGTCCAACATTTCTCAGTGCCTTGTCCTCCTGTGCTACCATGATGTCTGGACACCCCCTCTTCCTCTTCTTCCCTCACCTCCTCTTCCTTCTCCCTTCTCCCCTTCTTCCTCTCCTCCCTCTTTTCCCCCTTCTCTTCATCTTCTTCTCCCTTGTCTTTCTCTCCCTCTCCTCCCCCCTCCTCCTTCCTCCCTTTCCTCATCCCTCTTCTTCCTCCTCCTTTTTCCTCCTCCTCCTCCTCTTCTTCCTTCCCCTTTCAACCTCTTCTTCTTCCTCCTCTTTCCCTTCCTCTTCTTTTTCCTCCCCTTTTTCCTGCTCCTCTTCTTCCTCTTTCCCTTCATCATCATCATCATCATCTTCCTCCCCCTTTTTCCTCCTCCTCCTTCCCTCCATCGTCTTCCTCGTTCCCCTCTTCTTCTTTCTCCCTTTCCTCCTCATCCTCTTCTTCTTCCTTCTCACCCTCCTCCCTCTTTTCCCTCCTCCTCCCTCTCGCTGGGGCTCTTCCTCGGAGGCGCCCACTCCTGCCTCCCTCCCTCCCTCCCTGCCTCCTTCCTCTCCGCGCAGCAGACCCTCTCCATCTCTCTCTCTCTCTCTCTCTCTCTCTCTCGCTCGCTCGCTCCTCCTCGGCGCTGGAGCCCGAACGGAGGCAGCAGCAGCAGCCAGAAGGAGAGGAAGCAGCAGCAGGAGAAGGAGAAGGAGAAGCAGCGCTGCTCTGGACGCCCAGGAAAGGTGGGTGCAGCCGGGGAAGCAAAGCAGGAGGCTCCTCAGGCTCCAAGGCGAAGGGGAGACGGGGGAAGGACTGGCTGAGCCTCTTCCCTTTGCAAAGAAGGGCGTTCGGGGGGAGGGCGCGTCCAGATTGCAGCATTAACCCGGTTTGGTGGCGCTCCAAGGGCCAGGGCTCCAGGCGCTGGCATTCTGGGAATTGCAGTTGGTCGTGGCACCAGAGCAGAGCCCTGCAATTCCCAGAATGCCCGCGCCTGGAGCCCTGGCCCTTGGAGCGCCATCAAACCGGGTTAATGCTGCAGTCTGGACAGAGGCTTCCCTGTGCAGATCCTCTTTGCCATATCGCCTTTACCGGGCTTCAAAGAATGGGATCCGCAGCCTTTCCTTTCCAGCCTTGAAGGAGGCTTTTGCCCAGTCTTCTTTCGCAGGCGACATGAAGGCAGAAGCCAGGCTGGCGCTTTGCAAAAGGCACTGACTGGGCATAAGGCAAGCCTGGCACCGTCGCCTCCTCCTTGCCAGAGGCTCGAATAAGGGCACCGGGCGGCAGCAGCAGCAGCAGCAGCATCTCACCAGTCATAGACATCTCCTGAATGGCAATGGCGAGCAGGGACTGCAACCAGGAGCTAACCCTTCAGTCTCTTGAAAGGCACTGGGGTTAGTAGTATCTAACCAGCATCTAACCATTCAGACTCCTGCAAAGCAATGGGGTTAGGAGTGTCTAACCAGCATCTAACTACTCAGTCTACCAAAGGACAATGGGGATAGGAGAGACTAACCAGGAGCTAACCATTCAGTCTCTGAAAGGCAATGGGGTTAGTAGAGACAAACCAAGATCTAACCATCCAATCTCCTAAAAAGCAATGAGGTTAGTAGAGTCCAACCAGGCTCAAACCATTCAGAGTCCCCTGAATGGCATCGGTTGGCAGAGCCTCTGTTGGGTTTTGTTTTTTCTTCCCCAACGAAGTCCATAAAGGGAGAGCTAACTTTATTACAGCCGATGTAGTGTAAGTGAAAACAGTGAGGGGAAACAGACTGGATTGATTTAGAAGTAATGGTTAAGCATTGCCTGTAAACCCGGCAGTCCTCTCGGCCATTTATTGTGGTATCTGGAAAGGGGGGGGGGGGGATAAAAATAAGGCATACCACATTTGCTGTAAACAGTCACAGGACCCAGTGCTTGCTTTCTCTCCTTTTTCCGCACGCTACACGCAGAATCACATCCACATGTGCCACAGAGGCGTTCAGCGTCCTCCAAGCTTAATATAATCAAACGCGTTGCCCTTAAAGATGGTGTAGCTGAAGATTTGATCCTTTTCCACTGAAGTGGAAATACTTTCAGTAATTGGAAGCAGATCCCTGTCTGGAGCTGTGCAAAGAAGCCAAGGTTTTCGTTTTCAAAAAAATAAACCTTTTGTTCTCCCAACTTTTAAGAGTTGGGCTGAAGCATCCAGAGAGGCCACCATTTGCTTATTGTTTTAAGATCTTATTAGAATTTTCCTTGGCAGAAAAAGGCACATCAGCATTCAGAGTATTTTGGGCAAAGCAGCGCATTTTGTATGACGGCCCCATCCAAATATAGCATTGCACGTTTTGTAAATTCCTCTTTTAAAGGGATAAATAATTACAAACAGTATTGTTTGCATGCCGGTCGAAAGTGTTGGCTCTTGATACGTTTTCTCAGGGTCTTTGCCACAAGCTGATTTCAAACTTGGGAGGGGGGGGGGGTTGGCTGTGAAACTTTGATGCTATGCTGGTCAGCCTCACCAAACAAATCTGGACAGCTGCTCTTAGTTAACTATTGGTTTCTGTACTCTGGCTATTATCATTAAAGGTGGGGGCGGGGGGGAGAGAAGAAGCCCTTTAAGGAATGTTTTCCCTCAGTTCAGGAACACTTAGGTAGGCGATCCACTTTGTGGACCTTGAGGCGAAGAGTGATCTGCAGCTGACCTGTTTAGGAATTTGTAAGCTGGAGAACAATGGAGCTAAAGCGTGGGTCTGCTTTGCCATTGTAGGCCTTTTGAGCAGCAAAGTCAATTGACGAAAATTGCATGGGAAAAGTTGTGAAATCTTTCTGTACAGGGGTCTCTGCGTGGCAGTGAATGCGTTGCATCTCTTTTTGCAATCGCCTGATGGAATGAGTCAGTCTTACCTTTTGATCTTTTTTTATAACTAGAGTTAAGGTGAGTCAGTCAATTTGCTTCTATTTCCTAATACTAATGTAATTGCTTCCAAAAACCATTGGGTGGCCTATCTTGTTCGTTTTTGAAGACTTCTGAAATCATTCTGCAAAACTGTTACAGATTAAGATAAAATGGATATAAGAAAACCTCAGAAAGATTCATTTCCGTCCATATGTTTATTCAAAAGGAAGATAATTGAGGGTTTTTTTTAAAAAAAAATACGTATGTTGTTTCAGTGCTAAATGGTACCGTTTCCTTTTTTATTACTTCTGGAAAAACTAGACATTTGCAGTATAAATCTTATTTACTAATCGGGGGGAATCCATTGTCCTTGTTTTGGCATTCACAACTAATAATATTGGAAACTTTTGTTTTCTTCTTCTCCAGTAAAATATTGGATGGACAAATAATGTCAGTGCAATGTGAAATGAATTTTTGTTATGACACATGCTAGTAACTGTCTAAATAGAATAATCTCCATAATAATAATTTCAATATAATGTGAAATAAATTTGTTATGACACATGTTAGTAACTGTCTAAATAGAATAATCTCCACAATGATAACAACAACAACAACAACAACAATTCCAATATAATGTGAAATGCATTTCTGTTATGACACATGTTAGTAACTATCTAAGTAGAATAATCTCCATAATCTGTATGTCAGATTACATGCTTACTCCAGGTATTCAGTTCTTTAGAAGAGAGAAAGGTTGCTAAGCATCAGTCACAACTACAAGTAAGATAAAATGACCGAAATTAAAGAATCTCTTCAGAGCTGTGTTTTTTGTATTTGTTGAAGCGCATTTCAAAAGGTTTCAACAAAACTTGTGCAATTAGTGGGGAAAAGATCCGTTTTCAGTCACGATCAGCAATTAAGGGATCAGAATTCAGAACTTCATGTTTTGTTTATAACTACCATGCTTTGTGTGCTTTTCAGGCCATTCTTTGAACTAAACAATAGTGACTAACAATATTAACCAGGCTTTCCAGAAATGAATGTTTGCAAAGTAAATACAGAATACGATAGCATGCATTTATGTGACCTGGGAACTTTGTTTTGCCTTGCATTGTAGAACAGTTTTGATATGAATGAGCACAATCTAGTGCAGAGCTCTCCTGTGACCTTCTTAAACCCCACCTAAGTGAATGGGAGAAGCAGAAGAGCTGCAACAGAAGGAGAGAGGAAAGGGTTGAAGCTTTGTGTCCTGTTTTTCTGGCATCTTAGTGAAAGTCAATGTGCTTTTATTATAGACGTCACAACCTATTTAAATTAACCTGCCATATGGAGAACCATTCATTTTGTGTTTCAGTTACAGCTGTAATTTAAAGGCCTGTTGTGAAATATTATCTTTATCAATGGATTTGTTTCACACTTTTTAAACCTTGACCCTAAAAGCTTCCTTTTTCCCCCCCTGAAAATGGAAAACTGAGTTGAACTAATTTAACCACTGCACTATAACTATTTATAGTAGCCAAAGAAAATTAATTAAACTTTTAAAAGATTCACTAGTTATAAACATATAAGTACATGAAGTAACAGTAAATCTTTTCCTTTGGGGAAAGACCCACATATTAAAATGTCCAGAGGTTTAATAGTCTGCAAAGATAGTTGTAAATGACAGGAAAGAAGACTATCATCAACCCCTTTTGCTAATGCACTCTGTTAAAGTTGTAATTGCAATACTGCAGCACAGGCAGATATATTCACCGTAAGTGGTATTAACTCTTACGTTCTTCTTAAGGGATTTAGACAAGGTAGCCTACATAAGGAAGTATGTAACTTGATACCTTGTGTATGTGTTTACCAGATGAAGTTTCTACGGCAAAGGAAACTGCCATATTTGTTGTACCTTTTATATACCATCAGGTGACTTTGCGAACATTGTTCATACCCAGATAATTGGATGGAAATAACCAGAGTGAGCAAGAAATTGTGGAGTACCTTACTAGAGTCAGGTAAATGGACAGAACTTCAGTTCTGTTGTCATAGCTCCATCCTATTGAATTCTGGGATTTATAGTTCATTGTGGCACCAAAGGTCTCTGACAGAAGCGACTAAACAGCTAACAAAACTACAAATCAAGACTTCCATAGTATTGCGCCATTGCAAATGAAGCATTAATTCTGCAGTGCAGATGCACTCTGTTTCCTATTTCAGATGCTGTACAACACATGAAGGAGGGTGCTATTCCATTAAGAGCCTGCTTGTGAGCTTTCCGTAGGCATCTGGGTTGGCCACTGTGGGAACAAACTAATGCATCTCAATGTCACACTACACTGTTATGGCACTATTATTCCACTTTAACTGCTCTGACTGCCTCCTGTGGAATTCTTGGGTTTGCAGTTTAGTGAGGCCTGAGCTGAGATTTCTAAATGCCCCTCCCTAAACTGAAAATCCTAGGATTCCACATGAGGCAGCCAGAGCAGTTAAAGTGTAGAGTGATAGTCTTGGTGGACTAGAGAGCTAGTGTGGCATAGTGAGTTGAATGTTGGACTAGGACACTGGAGATCAGGGTTCAAATCCCTGCACAGCCATGAAACTCACTGGGTGACCTTGGGCAAGTTACATTCTTTCAGCCTTAGGGGAAGGCAATGGCAAACCTCTTCTGAACAAATCTTGTCAAGGAAAACCCCCTGGTAGGTTCAAGTTAGAGTTGCCATAACTCAGAAAAAACGTGAAGACACATGCACAACAACAAGATAGGTCTACTTACAGTCTTAGGTTGTGTCCTTATAAAATCGCACTAAATTTAATGATGTTTACATTCAAGCGGTTTGCTTGTGTGATTTCATAGGATGACAGTGGTGGACAATAATATCTGCATTTAAGAGAATTTTACAGGCAAGATAAAACAATTTGTGTGAATGTTCAGTAGCTTATTAAGGAGCTGTTTTACATGAACCATGGAAAGCTTTTTGCATAATTTTAATTTTGGAGTGCTTTTAATTTAATATATATTTGAAGGAATAAAAGAAGCAATATAAACAATGTTGAACTCTCTCTATTCTTATGTGCAGAAAACCCCCCAAAGGCTTTAAAAACAGGCATGGGGCCACAATCAGGAGCTTTTTACACAGCCACCATTTTTATTTTTATATTTTCCTTTTTGAGCAGGGAACTAGGATGGTGCAAACCACAGAGCACACTGCTTTTCAAAGTTTCTCTGAGCCTCAAAAATAATGTTCTCTGGGGGAAGTAGATTACTGTTTGTGAAAGGAAAGCAGTTTGTTAAAGAGCCAGGAGCCCACTTGATTTTGCCAAATTCTAACCAAAATATGAACTCAATAAGCAAGTTTGCTATATTTATACAAATAAAGAAAAGGAACAAATATGTTTTCATAGATTTCTATGCAATGATTTTTATTATGTGTCTGATTTTCATATTTTTAAAATATATAATCTGTTCTGTTTTTAATTATACAGATTTTTGGTTCTGTTGAATGATTACTGTGTATTTTTCTGACTTTGGTGCACTTGCTACAGTACAATTTAGTTAAAATTTAGTTAAAATGGTAAAAAGCTAAGCTATATATAAGTGACACTCCCAGCTGGATGTGTGAGTTTGTAATTCAGCATTGTAGTTTATAGCCTTAATTTTAAAAGGAGAGTTTTATACATGGACTTCACACAGTTTTTGTTTGATTGCTTGGCAAGGATAGGCCATTTCCTAAATAAGGTAAGCTGTCCCTAAGATCCTGCTTGGATGAGTGTGAACATATTTCATCATAGTAAAATAAGTGTACACTTCACTTATTAAGTAGTTTCTGTGGTGTTAGTTTATAGACAAGAAATGAACACATAGGAGAGAGTCAGAAGGATCAAAGACCCAGATAAGCTATAGCGTGGCCTATGTTTTGCTGCACTAAAGATAATACTGTAAATTAGACTTACATAATTTAGTGGTTTAGATGTTGGGCTTGTACTCTCAGAGACCAGGGTCCCTGCTCAGCCATAGAACCCTCTGCCATAGAATCCCTGCTCAGCCATAAAAACCCTCTGGGTGACTTTGGGCAAGTCACACTCTCTCAGCCTCAGTAGGAGGTGAAGGCAAACCATCAGAACAAATTCTGCCAAGAACACCCCACAGTAGCCTCCCCTTAGGGTCATCATAAGTCCAGGAACAACTCAAAGGCACAACAAGAAATATTTCATTCCTTTCTAGTATAAAAATCAAAAGTAGACCTTTCATATTGACTGTTTTAGAAAGAAGGAAATTACTAATAAAGTGAGAAGAAAGTGTTATTAGAGAGACTTTGCAAATGGCTCCATTTTCACTATTGAACATAAAAACAGAAGTAATTATCTTAGAAATGTTGTTTATGTTAATTTTTGCAGAACACTTCTTTCCGTCATAAATTGTTTCCAAGGTGGGAAAAATGTTGCCCAGGGAGCTGTAAAACATAGTCTGGAACTTTTATAATGCTCTTTCTTTTTAACTAACCTTATGTGACAGAGTTAACATAGTTAACCTTTTATAATTATTTAACCATTATTTCATTAATGTTGCCCCCTGCTTAAATGTTGTACATTACTGGGAAAGACACCTGACTGTGCTCTTAAAAGTTTATTTGTCTTTCAATTCCTGTGATAGTAGGGGGCAGTACATCTCCTTAATTATCTTTGTTCAGGGAAATGCTGAAAGGCCAGGGTAGTTAAACAAGGCCATTCAGATTTGCGATAAGGTCGAAGTCAGATGCAAGGAAAGTTGTTAAATGCATTATCATATTATTGAGCACATCATCAGTAACATGACCTTGATGGAGGTGGAAAATGCCATTTGACTCTTTTATGACAGCCACCATTGAGTCTACATTATCACTGCCAGAACATTCATCATGTAGCTTTATCATCAGCTTCCCTTTTTGTTTTGAAATCTTATTCAAATCCATTTATTATAACTCATAAGTGAATGGTTAGAAATTGAAATAAATATTTTTTCTGATTATGGTAGATTTCAATATGCAAGAAGGTATCCTTTTCTTTGGCAGATTCTGAAACTTTCTTTCATTAAATATTGAAGTGACCATACTAGTTCTTGGTTAAGTATCTTTCAATAATAAATGGTTATTTTCCATTCATGGAGCTAGCTGATCTTGTACTTATTTGAAAATAGCTATGCTGCTATAAAGAGATAGTTGCCGACTTCATTTTTAGCTGCTGCTGTAACATTTGCAGTTAGACTCATGAAGTTGTGCTTGCTTGGGCTCTTCAACTTAACACAGTATAGAGGCTATTCTAGATTTCCAATTACTCTTAAAAGCAAGTATTAGCTTAAAAACGGAATATTGTAATCAGGCTTCTAGTTATGTGCATTTACATTTTGTTGATCTGTGTGAAACATAGACATGCTTAACTGGACCATTTCCAGAATTCACAAGTAGTTATGATGGTTTTATGTGCTTATAGATTAATTCAGTAAATTCATTCAGAACTTTATTTGAGTAAATCTCCACTAGAATTTCAGTGAACTTAACATAAACCTATATTTTAAAAGTTGTTTGACGGCTAAGGTTGCAGAACCAAGCACCTTCCCTGAAAAGCATGTTCCAGTCAAGTTCAGAATGTTTATATAGTCTTATTAATTGCCATGTTAAGCACTTGTTTAACTCCTCAACCCTGTTGAGACTAATCATTTAAATCAATGAAATTTAGTTGTAAATGTATGACTTTATTCAGGAAAGTCATGAGAAAAATAGTATGGATTAGATTCTTGTGGCTTCAGTACAGCAGCCTGCCCTCCTCTGCTTTTATTGTTTGCATAGTAGTAACAGATTTGTTTGCTAGAATAAGGGGCATGTTTTTCAGTTTGAGAAACTGTGCAGCTTCTTTTACAATGTGGCTTCAAATTTCCTCATAGGAAGATATTCTTTCAGATTCATTTGAATCTCAGCTGTAACTGCATTGGTTTGAATGAATGTGTTTATTAAAATTCTATCCCATCTTTCTTCAGTAGAAGTCAGTGCAGTTCGCATAAAGTCCTCAGAACCATGCAGGACCCTGTCTGTGGCTGCTTAATTTGTGACACTGAAATTATGTCACTTTACTTGGGAGTCAACACTCTAGAAATAACATGAAGTGTGGCTAAGAGCCACACACTTTGGACAGGAATATTGTGTTGCTGAATAAATTGGCCCTGGATTTTTGGCAAGGAAGCTTGGAAGCAACAACATACACAGACCTGCACTATCCTAGGCAATATAAGTTCTTTCATTAGTTAAAAGAATAAAACAGAATGCCCCTCCTAGCCACTTCCAACATGAATGCTAACAATAATAGGTATTGAGAAACATAATAATGCTGTTTCCCATGGAAGTATAATATTAGTGACCCCCTGGGCAAATTTGGGAACATGTAGCAGAATGAGGTGTGTGTTAAAGGTAGCAGTCCAAGCTTTGATTTATAGTTGTCAAAGAGCTTAGAATTAAAATGTTATTTTAACACCTCCCACCCATCTCTTCTTTATTATGGCTATGTTCCAAGCTAAAGGTAATATTGTTGTGGATTAGCCATTTCCCAAACATATTATTGGAGTTATTCATTCCAAATCTAAAAGAGGATAGTTGTGCACAGTTCATGAAATAAATGAAATGACTGAAAGGAGGGGAGAAACATGAATCTTAAAATGAGCTTTCATTTATACTAGCACCACTGTTGTTGCCACATCATTAGCACATACAATATTTGCAGATGCAGGTAAAAGATCCCAGAAAGTTACTGTTGCGGTTTGAACACTAAAGACTATTTTGATCCGATATCCATGTTGAGGGAACATTGTCCAAATTACTTGCTGCAAAGCAATGACAATTGTAACTCGAAACTGCAGAGAAGCAATGTTATTTGCAGACTCTTGGTCAGTGTGAGGAAACACAGAAAGGAAGACAACATTAATTACAAGATGAAGGGGAATCATGTAGAAAATACATTTAAAAAAAGCTGAGGTGGATAACATTTTCATGTTATGAAATGATTTTGAAATCACTAGCTCTTCTGAAGGAATTACCTATTCACCTTTAGTACCTTAGTTCGGAATACTGGGTGAGGGTGGAATGGATGAAAAATAAAATGCCATCAGTAGGTAATGAGAAGGTGTCACCAGTGTATTAAAGCATTTATTCCCAAAGGCACTGGAAACTGTATCTTATTCTCTGGTGTAAGGCATATCTGTTCATTATTTTTTGTGTATTATTTGGTTCTGTACAAAATTATGTTGAATTTGAAATTCAGCATGATATAGCGGTTTGAGATTTGCATTATGACTCTGGAGACCAGGGTTCGAATTCCTGCTCAGCCGTGGAAAACCACTGGATGACCTTGTGTAAGTCACATTGTCTCAGCTTGAAAGGAAGGTAAACCCTCTTGAATCTTACCAAGAAGACTCTGTAGAAGTTTTTCCTTAGAGTTGCCATATGTTGACACCCCTAAGGCACACAACAAGATGTTGAACTTGGATAGGATCCTGTACACTTAAATAATAGCAAAATTAATTAGCTTATTAGATCAGGGTAGCTCATCCAACACCAAAGACTAATCAATCATATATTGAATTCAAAGAGGTGTGTGAACTGTGTGTCCTTCCAGATTTTGATGAATTGCAGCTCCCACCAACCTCTAGACACAGCTCAGCCACTAGTGAGGAATGGTGGAAGTTTTAGTCCATCAACTTTTAGAGGGCTTTATGACTGACATACCCAAACTAGAACAATTACAGTAAGTTTCTTTCCTTGTGCCTTCAGAGAATGGGGCCTATTAAATTTTGCTAGCCTGAATAAGCCACTGATTTTTCCCAGACGTATTTTAGAATTAATCCTACATCATGCTGAATATCACTGAGTGCTTTTGTGCATCCTGGATACATACATTGCAATATTCTACTAGAGTTTATTTTGGTCATCAGGATTATCATTGACTGAGGCTATGCTTTCATTTAAAAAGGGGGAAAATGTAGATGTCTCCAGTTGTGATTGACTGAGTGGAACTCAGCATTTACAGATGATTATCATTTCTTTCTTTATGAAGACATCGTGATGTCTAGAATTTCCAGGAACATGCATATTCCAGACATGATCAGTGTCTGCTTATATCTGCTTGCCTGAATGTAAGCCCTATTGGATTTTATGCATCTTGATTCTGAATGCACACACACAAGCACACACACACACACACTTTTGCACTGTAACACTGCAGTTCCCACAGTCCAGGGATTGTATCTCAGTGCCCACAGTGATGACAGATTCCCCCCTGCAGATGCCTCCCAGGAACTCAACCTTGAAAAGTGGCAAAAAAAATTTGGTATGTTAGGAATGTGGCAGTGGAAAAAAATGGAGTTACTGACACCTGTCTTGAGGTGTACAAAAGGACATCCCTCTATCCAGGTTCTTCTAACTGCAGTGGGACCTTTCCCAAATTCACATATGCAAATCAGAAAAAGTCAGCCCTGTGGAAGGGAAAAGCCAAGATTTTGCTAACACCTTTATCAATGACAGTCTGGGTATAGTCTAAGACGTGTTGGAATCTATGACGTCCTCTGATTTCCATTCCCTTTAGCACTGGCGCTTGACTCACATTGTGAAATTTCTCTGTAGTGATGTAAAGTTAGGCTGTACAGCTTTGGAGCTGTCCTAAAACTTACTTAAATCAAAATTATTATCAATGAATAGAAAAATAATGTAAATATTTCACCTGCTGTTTGTGTATGTATTTTGGTGATTTTTTGCACCACTCATTAATTTGTGGAAGCACTTACTTGGGGAAAGACATAAATCCACATGCTGTATTTTTTTCTGAGTGCTAAATACTCCATTTGTGTATCTGGCTTGGCTGAAAAATGTGTAAATGGTCCCTTTGGCTCCACATCTGAGGAGGCTCATAAATGCAAACAATTTCTTTCCAAGTCAATTATAACTCATGCTTGCTAAATTGGTTCAAGATTTGCTTGTGTCAGACAAGTAACCTAATGAGTATTTTGCTTTTGAGGAAACCATATCCCAGTGCTTAAAGGAGATGAATGATATGGAGGCTGGAAGATCTTCATTTTTGTAGAATGACAGACTGTTAACAAATCAAATATTTTTGTAAGTGCCTTTTTGTGCATATGCCAGATAGTGTGAAGTGTGAATACAGTTCTTTATGCCAAAGCTAGGTTAATTTTTAAAAATACTTCACATTTTTCAATTTTTTAAAATAGACATTTATTTATTTATATTGTTGTTACTGTTGTATTAATTCTGAAAGTTAGTCAAGTGCACAAACATGTGGGATCAGAATCAAGAAAGTGGTACTTCACCCTATGAGGAGGTGATTTCAAAACCAGCCTAGAGTTAATTTGAACTTATTATTAAGTAATGAATCTTCCATTACCAGCCTTACTGATTATTGGTCCTAACTAAGATATAAAATAAGAGAAATAGGTTTTTGTGGCAGTGGAGACATTTCTTTGGTTTTAGTTTAGTTTTTATGTCATATTTCCAGAGAAAATTGTGCCCCAGTTGGTTCACAATAAACATCAATATACCAGTGTTTATCACAGTTAAAAATGCATTTCACAAAACACTATAATTGCTGAATTTCTGTTGGATGCCTTTGGACCGTACTTCTTGTTGTTGTTGTTGCGTGCCTTCAAGTCATTTCTGACTTACGGCAACCCTAAAACAAACCTATCACAAGGTTGTCTGTGGCTGAGAGTGTGTGACTTGCCCGAAGTCACCCACTGGGTTTCCCTAACCATGTAGGGAATCGAACCCTAATCTCCTGAGTCCTAATCCAGTGATCAAATCCCTACACCACTCAATGTGTTAATTTTGTATTAGAAAAATAAATCTGATATGTTCTTTTAAATTACATTCCTGTGATATGGAGTTCAATTGAAGGTTAACTTTGGCCCGGTACATACCTTATTGATGGTTCAGAGGCGTGGCGGTATTCTTTCCTCCTATCCTTGAAAATAACATTGTTTTTAAAAAGATGTAGTCAGTGTGGCATGGCAGTTTGAGCATTGGACTATGACTCTAGAGTACTGATTCCCAAACTCTCAGGTCTTCCAGGTGTTTTGGGCTTCAGCTTCCAGAAACTCAGCCATCCCTGGCCAGTAGTCTGGAATTCTGTGAACTGAAGGCCAAAACACCTGGAAATCAAGAGTTTGGGAATCACTGCTCTAGAGACTACGGTTCAATTCCCAGCTCAGCTATGAAACCCACTGGGTGACCTTGGGCATGACACATGCTCTCATCCTGAAGGGAAGACAATGGCAAACCTCCTCTGGACAAATCTTGCCAACAAAACCCCATGATAGCTTTGCTTAGGTTTTCCATAATTTAGAAATTACTTTAAGGCATACAACACACACACATACCATATATACTCAACTATAAGTCAACCTCATGTATAAGTCGAGGGCAAATTTTGGGGCCAAAATTATGGGGTTTGTTATGACCCGTGGATAAGTCGAGGGTAAAACTTAGGGGCATAAAGCAAAGGATCTAAAGGATGAAGCAAAGCAAAACAATGTCAAAGAACTTATAAAATTCCAGCAGACTTAAATCTAGGGTGCTTACTCATAAGGCTGGATGGATGAGAGAGTAGAGGGGGTTGGTGCTTCACATATTATACTCTTGCTTTTCATCAGGAGACAGTTCCTTCTTTTAAATAAGAATTAAGATACAGTACTTATATTGACCCATGGATAAGTCGGGAAACAACATCTTTAAAAAAGCATTTTTACACTGATGTTCATGTTACAAAGGCATACAGAAGCCGAATTCTCTGCCTTGCAAGGTCTGAAAAATTGTGGTCAATTTTTTTTACCTAAATTTCTAGACTTATACATGAGTATATACAGTAGTCACCAAGACATGCAACCTTAAGCCACTTCTTTCTTTCTTTCTTTCTTTCTTTCTTTCTTTCTTTCTTTCTTTCTTTTTTGGTGAGGGGTATGTGTTTAGTGTATTTCATGCCCCTGAAAGATCATTTTACATGCACAGAGGTGGCTTATCCTTTCCTCTAAAAAGTGCTACATTTTCCACACACTTTCCTAGTAGTGGCAAGCAGAATACAAAGGAGTGGGCAATAGGTGTAGGTGCAGAATAAAGATGCTTTTTCCTCCACTGGAGTCATTTTGCAGGTAAAGCAAAGCCAACACTGATACAAATCCTGTATAGCTATACCTGAGAGGATTTACAGATCTTGTTTGTGAGTAGACATGCATAGCATCACACTGCCTTTCTAACAACTTCAGACTATAGTGCTAAACACACTGAACAGGCCCTGCTGAACACAGTTTTGACTAGTTTAATTCAAAAAGCCCTATTTTTTTAATTTTAAAAGTAAGATAGAATTAAGCAATGGGAAATATTTGTAAATTTAGACTAAATCATCAGAAAGCTGTTAAAAAATATCAAGAAGATTCTTAATGAGGTAGTCTTCATTCTTTTACTCTTAGCCAGTAACCACCCATTGTAACAAGAAATCTAAGCAGGCTCACTCTCCATTCCTATCTCCTTTGTCATAACCACAGATGAGATTGGAAACAAGTGGCTTCTAATTTTAACTAACCTTAATTCTAGTATTCGGCTCAAAACATAGTTGTTAGTCATCAGCAGTTTGCTGAAATATGCTAACTTCCAACCTTGTGTATGAAATCTCATGGCCATACTGGAGTAGAAGAGCATCATATCACACTCATATATGATTGCTGCAACATTTTTTGTCAAAGCCTAATAGACCTCAAACCTATGAAAGCAAAATTTTGAATGAAAACTGATTAGTTTCCTGAATTTCCAGCATATAATGCATTAGCTGCTGAAACAGGAGTGCTTGAAAAACACAGTTTGTAATGACAGTGGCAGCTCTGCCATAGTACTGTCAGATCTACTGGGACAACAATATTGAAAATGCTATAAAATCAAAGATTGAGCACATTTACATTTTCTTTCTACAAAAAGATAATATGCCCATGAAATGCAGGCTTGATTTTTATAAA
Organism: Sceloporus undulatus; assembly: GCF_019175285.1. NCBI lineage: Eukaryota > Metazoa > Chordata > Lepidosauria > Squamata > Phrynosomatidae > Sceloporus > Sceloporus undulatus. Next base: position 130,462,202 of record NC_056526.1, on the reverse strand, counting down.
TTCTGTGCCATAAGTCTAGTCTGGAGTAGGAACCAGAACTTACATGGCTATGGCAGCAGTTACTTTTTAAGGCAGCATTGTACCAACTCAACAGTCTTTCCCTTCCCTACTCATTGCAAAGGTGTTCTGAAATCTTTATCAGATGCAGATGCAAACTTAATTACTGCCTACTGGAGTACTGAGGTAGGACTACACATTCACTTGCATTTAATATTACACTTAATGCATTTCAAGTACATATTCCTTTGCAGTTCAGTTTCTTAAATCACTGAAGATTTTTTTTTAAAAAAAATCAATAGCAGCAAATTAATTGTACATAACAATTATTGTGGTGAGTATTCAAAGAGCAGGCATCCCACTTGTTCTGCCAAACCTGAGAGAGAGAGAAAAAGCTCTGTGGAAAACAAAGGTCTGTTCTACTTTTATCGTTTTGAGAATAATTGCTGGCATTTATACATTTTTAAAATAAAATTACAATTCCTTTAGCAATAGACATTTGGAAATACAGCAATTTGTTAGAGAGAGAGAGATGAGAACAGTAGTTTAAGCTTTTATCAGGTTACTTAGAAAATATTTCATTGTACTAACCTTGAGATTGTCAGGACATTGAAGGTAGAGGAACCGTAACTCCTGCCAGTGTTGCTGAGGGGGCTATGATGGGGTGGTACATCCATCCTGGAAACACTCCTTTGAGGTTCTTTTATTATGCCATATGGCTTTGGGTAATTTATGAAAGCCAATTGTGTCTTTGGAAGCACTCAGTTTACCTGTAGGTGTCCGGGTCCAGCAGTGCTTCTTATGGCAAGACATGATAGTCAGTGGTCTAATGGACCGAAAGCTTCTTCACCCTTCTGGAATGCTACCTTAAAAAGACAAAATGCTGGGAGAAGGAAGAGGATCACCTCCTCTCCTGGGTACAGCAATTCAGAAAGGTATTTCTCCCATTGTAGTGAAGATTGCTTTCTAAAAGTGTAAAATAATCTGTAACACAAGAAAAACCACAGAGAATACTTTTACATAAGAGCAAATTGTAAACTTTCTCCAATCATTACAAATAATAAATAGCCTGTAGAAATAATGATTTCTGTGTCCAACAAAATTTGCGATAAATGCATAAAAACACCAGCTTTACATTTTCATGTAATGCCTCGTATCAAAGTGCAGTCAAAACCTGCTTCTTGTTTGGAGTTGTGCATACTCTTCTAATTTGTACAAGATCTCTGTATAAACCTGATGCATGTTTACATTTGGAAGCTTATCAGGGATTCAGTGAGCTATATGGATGCGTCTTGTGTAGATGGGAAACTGTAGCAGGGGTTAAAAGGGAATCAGGCAAAAGAGGCAACTGTGCAAAAGCAAGCAAGATAAGGCAAGAACATTCATCAGTTGTTATAGTGTACAATAGTCTTACTATTTTTCCAGAAGTAAATACTGAAAAGATATTCTTGAGCAAGCTAAGTTTCACAGATTCAAGAAATGTATCTCTCTATATAAGTCTGTGGCAGCCAATTTCTTGCAAGTATCAGTAATACCATACACTTTAATTGGTCAGTTTCATTCAGAACTCCTTTGATCGGGGGGGGGGTAGGGGAGCAGTAATTTTATTTTGTTTCTTTGTTTACTTAATTTATATCATGCTATTCTACTTGTAAGGTACCCAAGGAAATTTATTTCCCATCCCTGTGGTTTACATTTTACTCTTCGTATCTTATACATACTCACTATTTTAATATATGAATCATGAGTGAATTGTCATACATTCTAATACATCATCACACATACGTTTTAGCAAACTGGTTTGTCTTTGCCCAACCTAGTTGATTGTTCATGGGTATATGCCATGTGAAAGGTTTGTTCCGTATTTTTGTATCACAACACTAAGTCTTACTTTAGTTTCAGATAACTCTTATTTCCCTTCTGGGTCAAAGTAAACCACGTAGCTTGACCTACAGTCCATTTGTCCTTAGGCTGATACCCCAGGATCATAGGATAGATTGAATCTTTGCCTCCAAGATTGGCGATTGAGGCTTGAAACAGACTGGCTGAATCAACCAGCATGAGGCTGTGCCGGCACCATTTGCACCGAGGCCATGGCAGCCTCATGCACCCAGTCCCAATCCGAGCCGCTGCCATGATCCTGAACTGGGCCACCAGAAGGAGCGGATTCCATCTACTCCTTCTTGGCCCGGTTCTTTCTGGATGATATGGGCTCAGCGTGGCTTCCAGCCACATCTGGGGCATGCATTATCTGAACGCTGTGCCCTGAATGTGGCAGAAATCTGCATAATTTGGCCTGTGTGTTTCAGGCCACAGATGGATTGGAGGAAGAGACTGACTGATGCATTGCCACTGCTTTGAATTGGTGGAAAGAATTTTGTCCCAGATTATTCTTTTTGGAGATTACTAAATTTAGCATTAGCAGATTATACTGTTCACTGATGCTGAAGTGCATTTCAGATCCACATATAAATTTTTATGAATTGGGATGAGTATAACATAGGGCGAATAGATGTAGAAGATGTAAGTAACATCTGCTAAACTGCATTGTCTAATTGTAAAAGATGAAGGAACTCTGTCCCCATTGCATCTGTCCACCAAAATATAACTCCACTGTGTACAACCTAGATCTTTCTTTTTATTTCCCATGTTCCTCCAAAGAAATAAAGGCTACACAGTTCTTCCCCTTCCTTATTTCAGCCAAACATCAACTCTGTAAATTGGGGGAAAGAGGGGCGGGGAAGGAGCTGTTATTCTTCAAATGTCACCCAATTGAGCTTCATAGCTGAATGGGAATTTGTACCTCATTCTTTTTGGTAACAGTAATTACCATACCATGCTTGCGCTGGTGAACAGAAATTAGACTCCTCCTCCTTCTCCTTCTCCTTTTCTTCCATTTAAACACAAGTGCAGAGATTTAAGATTACAGTTAGTAGCTTCTGGAAGGGGAAATCTCATGTGCGCAGCATGAGCCATGGTCTATTGTTTCAGAAGGTACATGGGGATCACAGCTGTAATGTTAGATTTAAGAGAGAGCTTTTATAAGAAATGAAAGCAGTAGCAAATTGCTAACAAAGGGTACAAACTGACAGTGTAGTCATCCTTCTGTGTCCACAGAATCCATATACACAGATTCAACCATCCACAGCTTGGGAAAAAAAATCCAAAGAGCTGCTATTGATTTTGGTGTCCACAGATAGTCATGGAACTGAACCACATTGGATACTAAGGGCCCATTGTAATCGTAGGGGGAACATCAGAATCATCTCAGACATAGAAAAAAGATTTTAAATTACATAAAAGGTTTGAGGGGTTATGTTTACAGTATGAGAGAGGACAAGGAGTAAAAGTCTGTTGCACAGAAAAGATGGCAAAATAGCAATGGACAGCAACTGTCTAATTAAAAATAATAATTGTAAGTCGCTCTGATAGCCTTTAGGGCTGAAGGGTGGGGTATAAGTACAGTTGTCCCTCCATATTCGCTAGGGTTAGGGGAACAAGACCCCCGTGAATATGGAAAAAATGCAAATAACAAAAACACTGTTTTTACCTGAGAGGACACCTCTCTGGGAATCTCTAGGTCCTCCAGTGCAACTCTGTAGTAAATGTCCAACATACACTGACCATAGAATGACACTGGAGTAGCTACAAATGGTTTTTCAGTGCAACTTTTAGTTAAAGTTGACCACAGATTTGCACTGGAGAACCTAGACAGTCCTAGAGAGAACATATTAATGAAATTTGTGAATAATCAAAGCAGCAAATATCAAAGCCGCAAATATTGAGGGATGACTGTACTCTAATTAAAAAAAACCTTCACATCACCTAGTTTGTCTCTGTATTCTTCCAAAAGGAAAACCCCTGGTAAGAATAGAATAAATAAGACAGTGAGAGGCCTTCAGACGAAGATAGGTAAAGAGGTGGTACAGGATCATCTAGCTACTTTAAATGGGTTTACATCTCCAGGGTCAGATGAACTACATTCAAAGGGACTTGCACATATGATCTCAGGGCATTTGTCCATAATGTTTGAGAACTCACAGAGTGAAGGAGAGCAAAGCTAGCTTGTATTTTCGAAAGGGGGGAAAAGAGGAGCTAAGCAACTACCTAATGGTCAACTTGTCATCATTACAAGGAAAATTGTAATCAAAGAGTCTCTGTATATAGTCTTTGATAATTCACGGAGGAGAAGTCCCAGGATACTGGATGGCGAAGGTTCTCATCTTCAAAAATGTGGAATAAGAGGACCTGAGCAATTACAAACCAGTCAACTTAGTGTGAGTAGCAGGAAAAGTTTTGGAACAGGTCATTAAATAATCAGTACTGTTAAATTTAGATAGAAAAGCTGGCCAAGATCCTGCATGAGACATGTAGCCATGATATTGTTGCTACAATCCTTTTCTTGATCAAGTCCACAAAACACACCTTAAAATCCAGGCAGCCACACTGGTGGATGGAATTCTGTGGTGCTGTTGAGTGGGGAGCTAAAGGATGATGGATGCTAGCCTCTCCCACCAGCAAGGGAGGGAGACACTGGTGGGAAGGGGCTGGGCACATCCTCCACCACCACCGTGCTGACCAGAGTTGCAGAACGCAAGCACTTGGTGAAGCTGCATGGATTTTAAAGTAGATTTGAGGTGCATTTACAATTGTGGCAATGATACTATGATTATAAATGTGATAACAACAGTTATGAGGTTGTATATCTAGCTTAAGACGTCATAACTGCCTAACAGGGTGCCAGTCTCTGTGATTACTAAGAGTTATCATGGGTTTCTCACCAATAGTTCCTTATCATCTTGGAGACAAATGACAAAGTGTGACAAACTACTATAAATAATAATAATAATAATAATAATAATAATAATAATAATAATAGTAGTAATAATTTTATTTGTATACCGCCCTTCCAACGATCAGGGCGGTGAACAACATATTAATAACATCAATACAATAACACATACATTAAAATACACTACTCATTTCCATTAAAATCAATACTAAAACCCCCCATTAGCCAGCCACCATTGCTGTCGAGGGGGGGAAGACTAACTAGGACTTGATTCAGGAAATGCTACCTGAAATAGGAAGGTTTTTAACTCCCTCCTAAACTGGGCCAGGGAGGTGGCCGAGCGGAGCTCTATGGGCAGCGTATTCCAGAGGGCCGGGGCGACGATGGAATATGACCTCCTCGTTGTGGAGGCTAGTTTAGCCCCTAGAACCCTCAATAGTTGCTGCCCAGATGTTCTGAGGGTGCAGGGCGGAATGTATGGAGAGAGGCAGTCCTCCAGGTATCCTGGGCCCAAGCCATGTAGGGCTTTATAGGTTATCACCAACACCTTGTATTGTGCCCGGAAGCGAATGGGCAGCCAGTGCAGATCTTCAACATGACTTGAGTTAAAAAAACATGACGTACAAAAAGCCATGCTATTCAGATTTTCAGATGATGCCAAACCTTGGCAGCACAGATAATACTTCAGAAGACAAAGATCAGACTTCAAGATGACCTCAGCACATTGGGAAACGGGGCCAAAACTAACACTGTGAATTTCAACTGTGTGATATAGTGGTAGGAAAATGCTCAATTCGCAGTTTGGGAGTGCTTCTGGACTCATCCCTGCAGTTGTCATCCCAAGTTAATGCGACAGTCAGAGGCACCTGTTATCAACTTCGGTTGATACGCCAACTGCGACCCTACCTGGGCGAAAGGGACCTTGAAATGGTGGTACATGCTCTGGTAACCTCTCGTTTGGATTTCTGTAATGCGCTCTACATGGGACAACCCTTGTACCAAACTCGGAAGCTTCAATTAGTACAAAACATGGCCTCCAGATTGGTCACCAGCCGTTCCAGGTTTGACCACATAACACCAATCTTAAAAGATTTTCACTGGCTGCCTATTTGCTTCCGAGCACAATACAAGGTGTTGGTAATTACCTATAAAGCCCTACATGGCTTGGGCCCAAGTTACTTGAAGGACCGCATCTCCCCATATAATCCGCCCCACACTCTCAGAACAACCGGGAAGAACTTGCTTGAAGTCCCTACTTCGAGATATGTTACTACTTTTCAGAGGGCCTTTTCAGTAACGGCCCCCAAGCATTGGAATAGTCTTCCCGAGGAGCTCCGTCTCATTACGTCCCTTGAACCGTTTAAAAAGAGACTTAAAACCTTTCTCTTTAACCAAGCATTCCCCCATGTACACTGAAGTTATGTTCGATCCCCTTTCTCCCTCTCACTACATACACCTATGAATTGTATATTGTAATTAATGTAATGTAGTTTTAATTTTATGTTGTTTTAATAATTTTACTATGTACACCGCTTTGATCACTGTGGAAAAGCAGTATAGAAATAAATATTATTATTATTATTATTATTATTATTATTATTATTATTATTATTATATTCTAGTTTGTATTAACAAATATGTCACGATCAGGGCAAATAATATTACTATCTATTCTGCTTGGATCAAAGTTTACATGGAGTACTGTGTCTGCTTTTGAGTACATTAACTTAAGAAGGATGTTGACAAGCATAAACATGTCCAGAAGAATGAGATCGGGATGGTAAAGGGTCTGAAAACCAAGTCTGATGAATAACAGTGTAGGAAGGTGGGTGTGTTTATCCTGAAGAAGAGGCGATCAGGATGTAATATGATGACCATCTTCAAATTTCTAAAGAGCTACAACATGAAAGATGGAGCAAGCTTACCCTAGCTCCACCAGAAAATGAGACCCTAGCAAATAGATTCAGATTACAAGAAAGAATATTCCAAATAAACTTTGGGATGAATGTGATGGTAACTGTTCAGCTATTCAGTGGGGGACTGGTCTATAATGGAAAGTGGTGGATTTTGCTTCTCTGGAGGATTTTAAAGAGAGGTCGGGTGGCCATCAATGATACTTCATCTTTAGATCTCTGCATATACAGGAGATAGGACTGGATAGGACCTGGGGACTCTTCCAGTTCTACAATTCTGGGATTTTCTGTGTATGCACTGATACACAAAAAGGTATTTATGGTCTTTGATAAGCTCAGAATATTATTCTTTGCTGAAGTACTCAGCTATACAAATATAAAGAGTGTGCCATTCATCAGTTTTTCTCTTTCCACTTTGACATCTCAAGAGTCTCATGATAAAACAGGAAAATGTGTGATTTCATTTTATTTATTTTAAAATGTTCTTTTCTTTAGCACAGCAGTCCCCTTTTTCTTGTTTTATTTGAAGAGGCCACTAGAAATTGCTAAAAAGATATTTTCCTTAAGCTGATTCATGCAACTCATCCCTCTATTACACTCTGGCCCACTTACAACAGTTCTCCATGTATTTCTCTTCTCCACAACACTGAACCTGAAACAAAAGTCACTGAACTTGGGACCTCAGTCATGCAAAACATATTTTCTGCTAGTGAGCTATGGCATCTTCATTTCTCTTCCTTTTTAAAAAAAAAAAACTGTACTTCTGCCACCATGTTTTCTGGCTACTGACACTATCCTCATTAACACACTTCTGTATCCTAGAAACTTGTTAGGTTTACAAAATAATACAGTAACCTTAGTTGGACTAAATGCAATTTTTTACTTTATTTTGGAAGTCACCTGAATCACACAAAAGTTTGATGAAACAAATAATTTAAATGAACTACTAAACTTTTAATCTATAGGGAAGGTTAGGTAAATCTTTGTCCTCCTGACTGTTCTATTTCGTTTATTCCCTGCTGTATTATAAACCTAATTATTGACACCTTTGCACAGATAACAGAACGTTGCATTAAGACCTAAGGCTAGTTTAAATAAAGACTTTTAGGAAACTTCTCTGCTGTCCTGGGAAATGAGTTCTAAGCTCCCTCCCTTGATTATACACTGCCATTGTATAAGCTGCTTTCAGACAAGTAAAGTAAATTATTTTTCAGTTCTAAAATGATTAAATAACATACAGTACTCTTAAACATTAAATAACTTGTAAAATTTAGTTTGCTTGTTCCTAAATTAAAGCAACAATTGATTAATTTTTCCAGTTAATAATATTTTTCTACTTGAAAGAACTTCCCTATTACCTGTGAATGTTTTTAAAGAAATTCCATGTGGTTTGTGGTTAATTATGAGAACCACTTATTAGCATCGCAATCAGCATGCCTTTGCCATGCTCTTATAATGAAGCTACTTCCTCTGCAAAATCAATATCTGTAATACAGATATGAAAAATCATATGAAATGTAGTCATCAAAAGATAATCGTAGCTTACTGGACCATGTCTGAGTAGTAGTACTTCTGACATCACCGGTGTATAGTTATTGTAGTTAGCCTTTTATACTTTAGCAGGACTGCCAAATAATCCTGAAGTAAAATGACATATTCATTTCATTTGCATATAGAAACTACATTTTAAAAAATTGGAAAAAAATAGATCTATTTAAATGTGGCTACAGGCCTAGTTATAGAGATCACAATGGAGGTCACCCTGATGGGCAATCTACTCCACAAATTGGATAGGAGAATTGTGTTGCAGTTGGTTCTGGGATATCTCTCAGTGACACTCAGTTTCAATGAATATGGAGTTCTTCTGGGTCAAAAGTCTGGGATAGAATATGAAAGCACTGTTTTACAATAGCTCACTCTTACTGGAGAGATGAGTTTATGGCCTCATGATGAGGTCCTTCTTTTTGGCACCATGGGCCTTGATCTGTGCTATTGAGTTGTGTCTTCTTTCTCATTCTGCTTAATTTGCATATGAAACTGCTAGGACAGGTTATTTGAGAGTTAGGTACCACAAATTTCTAGTATAGATGATAACCAACTCTAGCTCACCTTTCCACACACATATAAACAAGATGTTTTTGTTCTTAAACAATGTGTATTGTGGGTACTGGGTTGAATGAGGGTGAAATGGTTTAATACAGATAAGGCATGAATGTTTCTGGTCAGTTGAAAAGCCAGTCTGAGAACTGGGATCTTTTCTGTGCTGGACTGAGGCTGCATCTGCACTATAAAAATAATCCAGTTTGACACTACTAACGGCCATTGCTCAGAACTATGGGATTCTGGTAATTATAGTTTCGTGAGACATTTAGCCTTCTCTGTTAGAGCGCTCTGGTGCCACAACAAAGTACAAATCGCAGATTCCATAGCATTGAACCATGACAGTTAAAGTGGTGCCAAACTGGATTAGTTCTGCAGTGAGGATGCAACCTGAGTTATATTCCCCTTAAAAACTGAAATTCACAGTTTGTGTATGTTCCTGGATTGTCCTGAATGTCACTTGCAAAGTTTTGCCCTGGCCATGAGTGTGTTTGCATTATTAAGGCTTGTGTGCCAATTTTACCCATTCTTGAATTTGACCATGATGGTACTTGCCATAGTTACAGCATATCCCACTCATAATATGCTGTGTATGAAGCTGGCTTTTTAAAGGATGCAGAAACTTGGAATGGTCCAATGTGTTATGGCCAGACTCTCAGTGATGTAGCTAAGGGGGGGGAGGTCTGTGGGGTCCGGACCCCCCCCTTCCATTAAATACAATGAATGGTCCGCCAAACCCAAACCCTGTTGTAATGGTGGCACTTAGTCTGGAACCCCCCTCCCCTCCCAAAATCCTGGCTATGTCCCTGAGACTCTTGATTGGGTACAATTGCAGGAAACATATGAAAGTTTCACAGATGCTTGTCTGTTTCCAGGCATGTTTTAAAATTCTGGTTATGACCTATAAAGCCCTATACTGTTTGGGACCTGGTTATTTGAAGGACAGTTTTTTTCCCCCGTAAATGCCTCCCTGGGTTTTAACATTCTTGGAGATGCCCTTCTGTCAGTCATGTCCTCATTGGAGGCATGTTTTTGTGAGTCACTAAATCCTAATAATTTGTTCAGTTCTGCAAGAGATTGCATGGAAGCATAGGAATCACTATGGATTTTGCCTATGCAGTGCTATCTGAACATCCAATCATCATATCATAGAGGTGGAAGGTACCAGTAGGGCCATCTACTCCATTCCTCTGCTAAAGCAATCCTGGCAGAATGTTTATTCTGTTTGCACTATTAGCTTTTCTGTATTCCCTTCACAGTAATTTGGATCCAAATCTGTGCATTTCTAGTATAGAGTTAGTGTGCTCATTTTGAATCAATCCATTATTTCTTTTCATAGAAATACTTTATAAGCTCAATCACACTGAACAAAGATGACACAATAGCCTTTTAAATCAAGTATCTCTGAAAATAGGAATAACCCACTTACCTGTGTGTCTTACTCTGTGGATTGTCACTGTTGCAACTCTGGTGTATTAGCCCAGTCTTAACAGAAGAGTGACACTGCTGTGCAATCAGTACGTTAGATCTTTCTGTCCCCTAAACCCCTGCAGCTCAAAGCTTTGTAAAAATCGTATTCTTAAAAATACTTCTCCAACAGCTGCCTATGGGCAGTATTCCAGCAGTGCCTAATAGGCTACCTGTTATAGTAAAAATAGCTGTTCTAGCTGATATAGCAAGATTAGCCAAGTCTCTCACAGAGGGGAGTGTATGTATCTGTGTGACTGTGTGCATGTTTTGTCTCCCTACTGCACATAATAGTGCAGGAGAATGTCAGACAGTGGTTAGTTCTTGATAGTTTTGTGGAGGAAAAGAAACAACCATATTAAACATATGAGTAATTCTTGAGATGGTGCAAGAGGCATCCTTTATTCATAACGCTATTTGGCTCTGCCCATTGTACCTGGCAAAGTGTACTGACACTGAACTTGTTCTAATAAATACACAGCACTGCGTCCTAAGGTGTAAAGATTTCAGGAGAACACTAAATTCAGAATTGTCCAAGCTATTATATTCCCTATTACTATGCATGGGTGTGAGAGCTGGGCAGTGAGGAAAGCTGACACAAAGGAAATAAACACATTTGAGATGTGGTGCTGCAGAAGAGTACTGAGGATACCATGGGAAGCCAAAAAGGCAAACAAATGGGTTCTCCCTGGAAGCAAAGATTATAAAACTGAGGTTGTGGTGCTTTAATCATATCATGAGAAGGCATGACTTATTAGAAATGATGATAATGCTAGACAGCAATAATACTAGAAAGATGATAATGCTAGAAAGGTAGAAGGCAACAGAAAGAGAGGAGGACCACACATCAGGTAGATAGACTCAATCAGGGAGGGCATTAGCCTGAATTCGCAGGACCTACACAGAGCAGTGGAAGACAGGGGATCTTGGAGATGTCTCATCCACAGAGTGGCTATGAGTCGGGGTGGACCCAAGGGCAGTTAACAACGACAATAAACTGTTGCTCTCAGTACTGCTATATGCAGTAAGTCCTTCTAGGAAAGGACTTGCGTGTGTTTCTGATTATAACAGTCTTGAGTTTACAGCATCTCACTGATAGACTTAGTTCATGAAATGAAGGTTAGCAACTGCTTTGAAAATCTCTTAAATAAAATTGAGTGTCATTCTAAGTCAAACTTGAGCACTGAATTGTTGATATTATGAGGTTAGGTAATTTAATTTGTCTTAAATGCCTTCAGTGGCTTCCTCTGATAGAATCCTATTTCCAGCTCTTTGGAGAATAATAAAATTGACAAGTCCACATCTCCATTTCGTTTATTTTGGCAAGCAGTAAGGGTTGAATATTCATCTTCATAGTTCTCTCTATCATATACCCATCTTTGTAGCTATAATTTATTTATTTATTGCACCCTAAGCAGATGGGAGTTTAAGATTTTAACAGCTCTAGTATATTGAAAGGGGAGGAATACAAATCCTCTTTTTTCCCTTGTCAAGCGAAGAGACATAAAATAGAAAATGTCATTTGAAGTGTATGAAGGTGGGGTAGAAGAAGATGGATCATATTTTGGGCCTGTCAGACATGACAGGCACTCTTTATGCTGAGAAATAAGTACATATAAAATCTGTCTTTTCTTTCTTTCTTTCTTTCTTTCTTTCTTTTTTGCTTTTCTTAATTTATTGTGAACAATTTTAATTACTCTAAAGCATTGTGTATCTCTGTGTGTGTCTGTGTTCATGTTCCAGCATCTAGAACAAACCTTCTGGTATAATAATAGTAACAACAACAACTACTACTACTATTACTACTACAAGTAATAGCAGCAGCAGCAAAAGCATAACATATTTCTATGTAACCGATTAACTGCTGTAATTGTTATTGGACATGTTATCCATACAGATTGAGCATCCTTAATCCAGAAATCCGATGTGCTCCAAACTCCGAAATGCTTTTCATGGGTGGCTCAGATAGTGACAACTTTGCTTTCTGATGGTTCAATGTACACAAACTTTGTTTATGTACAAATTATGTAAATATTGTGTGCAATTACTTTCAGGCTATGTGTATATGAAGCAGAAATGAATTAATAATAATAATAATAATAATAATAATAATAATAATAATAATAATAATAATAATAATAATAATAATAATAATTTGTATACCGCTTTTCCTCCAGATCAAAGCGGTTCACAACATACAAGCTACATGTCACATGCTATAGCACAAAGCAATACAATACATCAACAGTGACATCAGCAATCTCATACAATTCAACAAAAACAAAAAAAAATTATTGGGTCTCGTCTCCAAGGTATCTCATGTATATGCAAATATTCTAAAATCCATTATAAAAAAAATCCCAAAACACTTCTGGTCCTGACTTCTGAGCCTTTCAAATAAGGGATCCTCTACTTGTATGTGAAACAATATGCTGTGGATATATTCAGCATGCTTTTTGTTTTCTAGTTCTTTGTTTTTGTGACAGATCGTTACATTAAGCAACATTACTGCAACTCTAGAACTAGGATTTGATTCCCTTCTCAGCCATGGAAATGCACTGGCTGATGACAAAGGTAAACCCCTCCTGAACAAATATCACCCAGAAAACTCCATGATAAGGTCACCTTGGGTCCAGAATTCCAAAATCTGAATGATCCATACAACAACACAGCAACACAAGTGTAAAAGACTTGAAGGTACAGAAGAACAACGCTACAGTGATTGTTTATTTACTCTCAGAAAAACACTTTATGTTTTTCTGAGACTTTGTCGTTTCTTATCAGAGAGTACTTTTTCGAACAGGAGAATATGCCATCTTCTACATAACTAGAGTATAGCTTATATCTTCCGTACTTTATCCCAAAAAACTTTAAAATGCTGCACTGTATAGAATCGTGGAATTATAGAACTGGAAGAGACCACAAGGGCCATCTAGTCCAACCCCCTGACATGGAGAAATACACAATCAACACACTCCTGACAGGTGGCGATCCAGCTTCCACTTAAAAACCTCCAAAGAAAGAGACTCTCAATACTCTCCAAGGCAGTGCATTCCAGCTCTTACTGTCAGGAAATTCTTCCTAATGTTTAGGTGGAATCTCTTTTACTGTTTGAATGTACTGCTCTGTATCCCAATCACTGGGGCAGAAAAAAAACCCTTGCTCCAACCTCAATATGACATCCCTTCAAATATTTAAATGTAGATATCATGTTACTTCTTAACCTTCTCTTCTCCAAGCTAAACATAGCCATTTCCCTAAGCCACTCCTCATAGGGCATAGTTTCCAGAGTTTTGATTGTTCTCTGCACAAACTCCAGCTTGTCAGTATTCCTCTTGAATTGGACACAACCCATGGTGATGAAGAGGGGTGTCTGGTGACTTCGATGTCAGAAAAAAGGTGTGATAAGATGCTTCACACTTCTGTTTATTTAGAGCTGTCTCCTCTTTTCTTCCAAAGATTCCTGGACGACAGTAAAAAAGTCAGGGTACTTCAAATAAATTAGACATGCACAATTCATTTGTGGCTGAATATCCTCCGTTGTTATTGTATCATGAAATAATTTGACAAAAGTCTGTACAGATATTACAACTAGTTGAATTCTATCCACTGCATAAGTATGTACAGAGACAAATGTTTGATACTGAAGATTTTCACACGACATCGTTATATCATTCCTTTATTGCCCCAAAGTGTAGTGGAATCGTCATAACAGATAGACGATTCCAAAAGATTTTCACATGAGGCTGTTAGTGTTGTTAAATCGTTGATATATCAGAATTCAGCAATAAATGATTACAAAACAATTTCAAAACAGTTGAATTGCTGAATTCTGATAGATCAACAATTTAAGTACACCAGCAGCCTCATGTGAAAATCTTTTGGAATCGTCTATCTGTTATGACGATTTCACTACACTTTGGGACGATAAAGGAACGATATAACAATGTCGTGTGAAAATCTTCATAGTCACACATAGTATAAGGCTATTGAGAGTTTGCTTACTAACTGAAATTATTCTTTGTTCCTTTATGATGTCAGACTCCACCTAAAGATTTTATTCTGGGTAAGTTAGGGGGCTATCTTGCACACTGAATTTACCAATACTGTACATACTCACTAAGTAAATATTAGATGATAAAATATGTTGTTTTTATTGTTTTACTTCAAAGAATCCCTATGGACTCCTCTTCCTTTCATACCTATTCTAAGAGAATCATTTTAATTATATGACCCCCTTATGTCAACATGCTGAAGGTTGTCCATAATTTTGTCCAGAATTAGTGAGGTTTTGTACTTTTTCTGACAAAAAATCCTCCTTCCCACACTAAGCAGGATTTTGAAATGAGCTTGAAATCTCTAACACTTTTTTTTGGCAGCAAATACTAGATCAAGCGATATGATTTTGTCACACAACTAAGCTGCATTTAGTGGAGAAATGTAAAGATACAGCATTATTTATCCCTAAATGACATGGTTAGTGTTGTTTGTATCAGCAATTAGTTTGCATTATATGGGCAATTGGCTCTCTGTATCCATGGATTCTTTATCTACAGATCCAAACATCCACAGCTTGAAAATATTCTGAAAAAATATATAAATTTAAAAAAACAAACCTTGATTTTTGCCACTTTATATAAAGACATCATTTTATTATGCCACTGTATTTAATGGGGCTTGAACATGAGCTGATTTTAGTATCCATGGCGAGTCTTGGAACCAAGCCCCAGAGGATATCAAGGGCCCAGTGTACATTATGACACCCATTATTCAAGCAAAACCAACAGGAAAAGGCTGTTCTAGGCTATAGAATGCACTCAGAAAATAATTTTTATCCAGACATTCAAAGCCAAGAAATTTGTTATAAGCAGTGGCATTCCCTGATTACTGTGGCTTCCTCATTCATTTGAGCCAAATAAGTACATATGTGCTCACATTCATTGTGTTATTCTCTATGAAATTCATTCCCTAAGATTAAATGACTCAGATTCCTTAAAAGCTTGAGAGAACTATGTGTTCATCCATGCACAAAGAGATTGCCGGCCCAAATAAATTAAATGCAGACCTTGGTATTTTATACCACTGAAGGCCTAAATTCTCTTTGAGTCCCCACTGGAATAGGCCCATTTAATCCATTATATTTGTCTACATATTGATTCATCATTGAACAATTGTTTGAATGGGTCTGTTCTTATTGTGCAGGTCTATGCTGTCTACTCAGAAGTTATTGGTAATTAGTTTCAATAGGACTTAGTTCCAAGTACACAGAATTTTAGGCTCAAACCACAAATGAAGTCATGTTCACTCAGACATACACCATTGATCTCTGTGAGACCTACACATAAGTGTGTATAGGATTGTTCTCATAATGTTTGTCTTTCTGAGTTTGGTTTTTTAATATTTCAAAATCAAATTTATTACATTTCAGAGATACATTTCTGCTATTCACCTGTTCCATTGGAAATAATAACTTAGTAGATGAATGTATAATTGCAGGATTTCCCAGTATTTGGGTCTTTAAAAAGAAAAGAAAAAAGCTTTGGATATCAACTATGCAATTTTGAAGAAATGAGGAATGCCATTTGTTTTTATTAAACTGGGATTTGAACATTTGAAAAAGCACTGAGGGAAGCATAGCTTTTGAAATTGAGGTAATGTTTCTCACTTGCATGTGAAAAATATTATTTTTGGAATGCTTTCATTCTTTATAAATAAACATAGGAACCTGTGCCTGCAGGAAATATGTTTACTTTGTGGGTGCTGGGTTTTTTGTGTGTGTATTGTTTTGTTTCTTAGTAAACGTAGCACTAGCTAGGAATACCAAATGAGAGATAACATCTTGGTGATAAAATGTAAATATATTGATTAAAAATGTCAGTGTGATTAAGCCTTGCCAGCTCTGAAAATATTAAAACAAGGGGTAGATTTCTCATAATATTTAACTGACATTATGATAAATTATTTTTTAGAAAAATAACTTATAAAAAAGTGGTAATCTTCAATGTCTGAAAATTCATAATGCTAAAAAGACACATTTAACGTATATTTGATAAAACAGAATTGAATTAGACAAAAAATAAATAAACATTTTAGCAATCTTCTTTTTAACTTCATTATTCACAATCTGCTTGTTTTTAATGCCTGTCTTTTTTCTTTATACCATTTTTACAATATTCTCTGCCTATGGCATAACACTGTGAGCACTTGCAATTTAGATTTGCTTCATAGACTCAATCATGATTTATTATTATTATTATTATTATTATTATTATTATTATTATTATTTTAACACTGGTACAAGAAAGCATATGCTATTGTTCTTGCTTTGTTGCCTGATACACAGAAGTAAATTAACCTGAAAAATTTTGCTGATCTTACTCCAATTCTTAACTTTTCTAAATATGTCTAATTTTGGTTTTACTATGGCAAGATTTTAAATTAATTTTCACTGATTTTTTTCTTATTTATTTCCCTTCAAAATGTTTGGTCATTTTTTAAAAAATAAAGAAGATAATTATGTGTTGTGGTTGTTGTTTATGGTGGGGATGCTGAGTGATTTGCTCATTGTGTTTTAAAGGATGGCACATTAGTAGTATGCTATGTTGAGGTTATTTTAAAAAACAACAGCAATAAATTAAAATAAAATATAAAAAATGCCCAAAAATCCACCCACTAAAATTGTACTTCTTACCTTAAAAAATAATGTCATTACTACTTTTATCATCTTTAACAAACAGGCCATTGTTACGCCTTGACCTTGATGCTTCCAAAAATATACAGGTAATTGGAACTTGTTATTTCCAAGTTTTTATTTTACTTGGAAAAATTCAGCTATCTAAATGACCACTGGTTAGAAAATTGGACTACAGATGAGCATGTTAATTTCCTTAAAAGAACAAAACAAACAAACAAACAACTTGATATGTTTCTTAGAAGATAAAGGTCTACCTAGTAATGGCCAAGCAAGGAATTGAACCTTGGTCTTTAGTCATAGTGCAATACTCAAATCACTACATCATGCTGTCTTTCTCTAACAGAGTTAAATTTATGCATCCGTTGCTTCTGAACTTGAAAAATTTCTTTGTCTCAGCACATCAGTATATTTAAATAATACTCAAGCTTTTCTAAATATTCCTGTTTATTGGGTTTTCTGCTGGCTATGCAAAAATTAAAATGTTAATATTGCTATTTTTTTGGAATAATTAGGCTAAAGCAGTGTATTCTGTATGTGTGGTAAAATGATTTCGCCGTTATTTGTCTGATGGCTCCTTGTTGCAAAACCAAGCAGCCTTTATCTTGATAGCAACTTCTATCTTGACTAAATATTTATCAGCTCAAATCTTAACCTCGACCCCGACCCTGCTTTCAAAAGTAGCATGTGTTTAGAATTGCTTCTCAGGCTACCAGAATTTACATAGTATCATTGGATATGGAGAACGTTTGCTCTCAGGTGTACAATAGCATAAATTCTCATGTAAATCCTAGAATTTTCTTTCCATAGTTATGTGCAGCTCCAAATGTCTCATTATCAATTTGTTAATAAGGAACGTTTTCAGCTATCACAGTTCTCAGTGAATATTTTTGAAGACATGCTTCAACAGTGATACTTAGTAAGCAGTGTACTGACTGTAGGCACCATCAGCAAAATTCAAATTGTTACATTTTGCTTTCTGGCAGATGCGTTTAGTTTAGTTCTTCATTAATAGTAAATACAGTCTTGCTTGTATGTTGCAAAATGTTTTCAAACCATATGCATTTTTGTATTTTCCTAATTCTTGAATATTAAAAGTGATCCATAAATATCACTTCATAGATTTCTGGCTAGTGAACTTGAAGTCATTTCAATTGAGATATCTGGTTTTCAATGATAAATGATAGCTGAAGTTTTCAGTATTGTTCATGTTTATGACGTTCATTAGAACTATGTCCCAGATGATTATCTTGACAGTGTATGCTTTCACTTCATCAAGACCTTAAAGTATTTGGGTCACCGCACAATGAAATACTTTTAGGGCTGAACATATCCCATAAGACTCTCTACACAAGTGGCAGCAAACTAGCAAGTGAAAGTGTAAAGCTTGGAATGTTCTTGTTTAAATGGATTCGGAAACAGCGATAAATCTTTCTTGCTTTAAAACCACAGCTAAGAATCCTTCAGTTTATGTTCAAATAAATGCATTAATGATGTTAGGGTTATTTTTAACATCCTTAATGTGACTGTTAAGGACACATTATATTTATTTTCAAGATACGGAATGTTTCTATTTTTGCAGCTGATCAATACAAAAATGAAAGTTTTGGAGAAAACCATTACAATGATATGTTTGAGAGAGAGAGAGAGAGAGCTCCATTCCTATTAAAAGGGCATATGTTATAATTTGAATCTTCCTGTGAGGTTCAGATTTATGGGAGTTTCTTAATTTCTGTTGATTTGAGACTAGACAAGAGAATCCTCTTTGCTCTTATTCTGTAATACTGTATGAACTGCATTGCGAGAATTTCACAGTGATATTCTTAGTACAAATATAGGTGGGATGGAAAAACACAGATGGGCAGAGCATCTGTAGGTTGAGAGTGAAAATTTTCATTGCATTCCTTTCAGTAGGATTTGTATCTCAAACTCCATTCTGCTACAATTAGCGTTCTGTATCTCACTGGATTGAGAGGAATGAAGTAGCATCTGCCTATTCACCTCAGCCATTGAGAACTCCTCCTCTTCTCTCAAATGAACAGTTTCAGATCTTATTTAAAATGTGTTGGACCAGATGAAAGCAGTGTAGTTTTTTAAACTTTATAAAACTATAATAGCTCCTTCTTGCTATAATTTCTTTTTTAGCAGCTTCTGTAAGGGATGCCCAGTTCCCCTCTGTCCAGAGTGCAATAGTAAAATACTTAAAATTTAAGCAATTTATCTGCTCTCACTGCTGCTGCCACTGCAGAGAAATTCAGAAGATATATATTCATGAACAGGCAGTGTATAAGGTTGTGGGTAGCTGCAGGCATTGTTAATTAGCACAGCAGGGTGTGATCCTAGAGCTCAAGACTCACAATCTGGTTCCTGCTTGAGCTTCTTCTTTTTTTAAGTGTTAGTGGTAAAGAGTTGTAAATCGTATTGCTGTGTATATAGAATTGAAGAGTATGAGCTCAGGACGAACCTTGTGAATATGACTGCCAAAGGTTCCAGATTTAATTGCTATTTTCAGACAAGGCTGGAGGACTTTCCTGTCTGAAACTCCCAAGAACCCTCTGCAGCCAGACAGTGTAGGCCCACCTTCTTAACCTGATGCCCTCCTGTTCTTGTAGATACAGTACAATGCTGAGCTATGCATCTCAATGGAGTAGTGATATAAAGGAGCTTCCTGTGTTCCATTATAAAAGATTATTTTTAAAACACATACACACATGCTCCAGATGGGCCTGATGTAATATTTGAAATTACTGTTGATTCTCTTGTCCTCCTGGCCCTTTCTTTATCTTCTAAATTTATGTTTTCTGGGAATTAGATAATAGTGGGATTGTTCTGTCAAATTTCCCTAGTCTCTGCTATTTTGCTGCTCAAAGAGATTGTGGAATTTTTCCAAGAGTACATTAGATTTGTGGCGTTATGATTTTCATCCACAAAAGCATTATTATACCTGATACTCAAATCCCAGATATTGTCTTTTCAGGTAATTACTGAAAAAATTACCCTGTACTCACTGTTGGGAGTTGAGGTATTGAGAGTTATAATTTCTGAAACTGAGGTTCAAGCAGAAAATTCTAGTGCTAATACTGAATAATGTCTGATGGCAACCTTGTTATATAAATGGCTGTCAGTGTTATCTATGCATTGCATAATTGATAACATTATATAGCTTCCCCACCTGTATTGGCAAATAGTCATACATTAGGAAAAATTTTCAAATTTGTATGCATTTAGCAATGATTGGCACATCATTTTATTGAAAATCATATTTTAAAGAGGTTTTCAGCTATCCACAGTTCTCGCTTTCTCTGTAAAAGATTTGTTCCAATAGTTTTCCTGATGTACTATTTGACTAATTAAAAAATGTTTCATTCGAAAGAATGATTGCAATTTAAAATCAAACCTTTTGGATAAATGCCAACTGGAGTAATGCATGCATGCTGTTTATTCTTCGTGGATTTAATCAGTTTGCTGTATATGTGAGTCAAGTTTATAGTATTTTTTCTAATATTTCTTATATAGGGTAGGATTGTCTTTTTACACTAACATGCATATTTCTGCTTAGTAGGTGAGAAAATGATTTATATTTTATTGTTGAGATTTAATTGTTGGGATTTATATTTGATATACCCTGAGACATTGGAAGACTATTAAGGCCAAAGCATATGTAGCTATGGATAGCTACATATGGACACAGTAAAATGGACATAATATTCTATGTGAATCATAGAATCATAGAGCTGGAAGAGACCGCACGGGCCATCCAGTCCAACTCCCTGCCATGCAGGAAATCCAATCAAAGCATCCCCAATAGATGGCCATCTAGCCTCTGCTTAAAGACCTCCAAGGAAGGAGACTCCACTACACAACGAGGGAGTGTGTTCCACTGTCGAACAGCCCTTACTGTCAGGAAGTTCTTCCTAATGTTGAGGTGGAATCTCTTTTCCTGTAGCTTGCACCCATTGTTCCAAGTCCTAGACTCTGGAGCAGCAGAAAACAAGCTTGCTCCCTCCTCAATATGACATCCCTTCAAATATTTAAACAGGGCTATCATATCACCTTTTAACTTTCTCTTTTCTAGGCTAAACATCCCCAGCTCCCTGAGTCATTCCTCATAGGGCAAGGTTTCCAGACCTTTCACCATTTTAGTCACCCTCCTTTGGACACACTCCAGTTTCTCAATGTCCTTTTTGAATTGTGGGGCCCAGAACTGGACACAATATTCCAGGTGAGGCCTGACCAAAGCAGAATACAGTGGCACTATTACTTCTCTTGATCTAGAAGCCTGACCGCAGCATAATAGAACAGTATTATTGCTTTCTCTGATCTGAACACTACTTTTCTTTTGATCCAGCCTAAAACTGCATTGACTTCTTTTATTGTTGTGTCACACTAATTATTATTATTATTATTATTATTATTATTATTATTATTATTATTATTATTATTTTGCATCCTTGATCTAAGACCGTTAGATCATTTTCATACACTGTCAGGTCAAGTGTCACCCTTGCTATGTTTTTACTGCCTAGCTGCCATTTATTCCATTTGAAATTTATGTTATTAATCTTGGCCCTGTTCTCCAACTTGTTAAATTCATCTTGAATCCTGATTCTCTCATCTTATGTAATGGTTAACTCGCCTTCAGTATCATTCATGAATTTCCTGAGGACACCTTGTATCTCCTTCATCTAGTAGTTTATAAATAGCAGTGTGACCAAGAGAGAACTCTGCATCATCCTATTTACCACTTTTATCCAGGGAAACAAGGAGACATTGATAAGCAGTCTTGGATTTGTTGTATCATTTAGCTCAACAAGAAGTATTGGGTAGCCCTCATTATAGCTTCTTTGCAAGTGTAGGGAAAATTTTTATCAAAATCCTTTCAGAAATCAAAGTATACTGTACGCACAGTATTCCACTGGTCTACCAAGGTTTTATTTAAAAAATATAAATACATTATAGATCTCACATGACTTGTTTTAAGAACCCATTATGGATCTTAATAATTACATATTTCTTTTCTGAGTGTTTACTGTCTGCATGTTTATCAGTTCTAGAACTTTTCCTGGTGTCTCTGTCATGCTCACCAGTTGATAGTTGCTCTTTTTCCCCTTTCTGGAGAGGGAGAACATCTATCTACCTCCAGTTGGCAACCTGCTCACCTTCTCTCAAAGAGTTCTTCAGGATCATAGGCAGAAACTGTGAGATTATAGCTGCAGATTCCATAATCTCACACTACTTTGGCTGTAGTACCTTTGGCCCTGGAAACTTCATTTCATTTAAAGTGCTTATATGTTCTTGTACTACCCCTTTATTTATTTTTGCCTCAGCCACCCAAGTTCTTTATACAAACATCCTGGCTTCTTTAAATACCTTCTACGTTTCTTTCTCAGTGAAATTATTTGCAATTGTGTCTTCAATATTCAGCCTTAAAGAAACTCCCTGATGTCATGAACTCTTTGAGAAAATTTCTTGTCTGATATTCACATATCCTGAAGTGTTTCAGAAAATTATTTTGTGCATAATATATGGTTTTTTTATATGAAAATTGTGGGTTTTGTACCAAAAAAATGCTGTTTCCAGATAACCACGTGTGTGGGTGGTGGTGGTGGTGGTGGAAGGTGTGCAAGACTGCTGTTATTTTGAACCAAAAACAGCAACCAGGCACAAAAAACCCCATATGTCATTTCTTTGGAGGGTATACAAGGGCACAAAAATCATTAACACACACAAAAAAAAATGTGGCTCCCTCCCCCCCCCCCCCAAAAAAATTGCTTTATTTTGTAGAAAACCCAGCAGTGTTGCTCCTAAAAGCCCACTGCTTTTTTAATAGATTTAGATCCTTCAGTTACTTCTTTACAGCCATATGCCTCTTCCTACCATGTTTCAGTAATGCAACTTAAATCATATTTCCCCTCCTGTGTTAAGAGTTCATATTCATACTGTTTTGTTCTGGTTCTTTGTTTATTATTGTCGAGACATCTGAAACTATGGTTTATTCCTCTTCAGCATCCTTACTGCTATTTCATGCCTGTTGGTAGGTTCATGTACCACCACCCCAGTCTCCGTTGCATCATATATATGGTTTTCCATGGACCCAAATATTCATGTCCTTTGAAATACTGTTTTTCTCCTCCACAGGATTCAACTTAAGCCCCCCCCCCCCCAGTTCAGGTTTACTGTACAGTACTCCTAGCAAACACATTCTTACTAACCACTGTTAAGTGCAACCCATCTCTTGTTAGAAGACAGACTATGGTCCAAGACTCCTGAACTTTTCCAACAACACCATTTTGCACAACAAATTGTTCATTCTTTCTGTGCTATGACTTTGATTGCTGACTAAATGTGTTCTCCAGGCTCCTTCCACATACTGGGTGAAGCTTCATAATTACTTTTAATAAACTGAAGGCAAAGTCTGACAGTATCATTTTGTTAGCACATGTATCAGAAGAGGAAGGGCTATGTTCAGTGAGTCTTGGCAACCTCTCTGTTAACATTGGATCCTTGCACGAGAAAGGCAACTCACCTCTCAAGACATCTTGTCAGCTGTGCACATTGCGGTCTCTGTTCTCTTTATTAAGGAGTCACCTGCAGCCATCATATTAGGAGTCCTTTTTTCCACAGAATCTCCAAGGCCATGTCTAGGTTCTCTGGGTCCTGTGGCTGCTTTCCCTGTTTCTGTTGCCCAGAACCACTGTCCAAGGAGAAAGCTTGGAATTGATGTGTTGCTTTGAAGACATGGCATTGGTACAGATTAGTTCTGTTTATATGTGTCTCCTTTTTCTAACCATTTGTCTCTTGCGTTTGGTAGTAAAACTTGCTCCTCTTCTGTTGCTCTTCCAGGAGAATCTTCTGTGCTCTTTATCTTCACCAGTGATACAAAGTATAATTAGTTCTCTTGTTCTTGTGCCTACTCTACCAACAGGAAAATCAGTTTGCACTTGTTGCAGGTGTACAGCAGCAAAACATGGCACAAATGTTGCTGGTCACTGCAGCTGTTCCCTTATTGACCATGTCTATTCATTCCTATAGGCACTGACACAGCATGCTGGGTCTCTTCCTCAGATACATCCACTGAATGCCCCTCTTACTCTCTCATTTCACAAGCTCTTTTCTCATGAGTTACAGAGACTGTGAAAGCAGCTATGTACAGCAGCTGTATATATACAAAAGCTCACAGACAATGCTCAAGATAACTCAGCCAAGTGAAGGGCATGAACTAGTGACTAAGGGGCTTGACAGACCAGCATTATATTCAGGCGTGGTGGTGGTGATGTGTTGTGAAGTACACATGCTGTCCGTCCTGACACTGTCCCCACGTTGGCCACCTGACCAGACGGCGAGTGGCATCACATTGCATCTTCAGAGTTTACATGCTCTGCACTGTAGAAGTGGTGAAAAGAAGATGACACCGTAACTAGGGCACCCTTTCCGTGGCGCAAAAAAGGAGCTGCTTTTTTGCGGCTTCTTTTTCATGCCTCAGAAAGGCCAGATTGGGGCCTCAGCATGCGGTCTATCAAGCCCCTAATTTCTGCACCAAGTCAGTGACTTGCTTCCTGTTAGAGGCAGCTGAAAATAATTAATTTCTGCTGTTCTTTAATGTTTAATCCATTTAGTAAAGTATTAGAGCAAATGATTTATAATTTTAAATTGGGGGAGCACCTTTGATGAGTCTGGGAGATAGTTTTCTGTCCCTTTTGCCCCCTAAGCCCACACAGAATGCCAACTATGCCAAATATGGTGAGAGGGGGGCAAACCAGGAAGTTGCTGGAAGTCAACTTCTGGTTTTGAAACACTATATTACTATTTATAAAATGTTAAATTGGGGGAGGGATTTGTTGTAATTTATTTGAAAGTAAATAGGTTGCCAGAAAAGAGGGAATATGGGAAAGGCTGAGTATGGTGTTAGGGGTCACAAAAACAGCCTTGGAGGACCACATGTTACACTTTTCTCGCCCCTTTTTAAAGCAGTCTAATGTATAATACGTCTCTTCTTTAAATTTTAATGCAATACTGACAGTATTTGAAACATCTTTTTAAAAACAAAATAAAACTGTGTACTATTAAGCTGATGCACAAGTGAAAATCACCTTCTCTAGTCATTGTTCTTAATGG
>NC_056526.1:130299587-130437117 GCF_019175285.1 Sceloporus undulatus | reverse complement strand
TAATGGTTATATAAGAACATAAGGAGACCAATGTCCCATCTAGTCCAGCATATTGTTTTGCACAGCAAGCAGGATGGGAAAGCAAAAGCCTTCTCTCTTTAATTAGTTTCCAGCAACTGATGTCCATGGGCATGTTTCCTCTCAGCCTGGAAGATCTATGAAGCCATCATAACCAGTTATCAGATTTCATTAGATACAAGCACTCTGTCTCATAAACACATTGTCTCTTTCCAGAAATAATACCATACTGTGCTTTTCTATGATACAAACAAGCCTGTGGCTAGCATCTCTTCTTATCCTCTGTTTTCTAAATCTCCCACTTCTCCTATCGTGTAGTAAACCATAATATGCTATTATATCAGAATAAAGAAAACAGTCTGGTTTTTGGAAATCTAGTTTGATTGTAATAATAATTTATAGTTTACAGCAGAAAAGGAAATAAGAGAAGAGCCAGGAAAATAACCCAAGGCTTAGTCTTGTATGTAATGTCAAACTATTTTGTCAATTTGAATCATTATTATAACTTGAAAACTGCACATATAAAATATAAAAGTTAATATAAACTGCTTCTAAAAAAAGAAAACTCTTATACAGCATGCATATTAGGTTAGATTGCTATACAACACTGTGCTGTTGAATTTAACAAAGTATAAATGCTGATTTCTACAAAAATTACAATATAAATATTAGCAATTTTTGTTACTAAGTGCAGAAGAGCCCATCAAAATTGTTTTGAATACAGGTTTACTTCTATATCCCCTTTGCCTTTGTCTTTCTAGCCATAAACCATATACTGGAAAGTTTACTAACTGTAAAACTGCAAGGTTTTCATTGTCTTGTTTAGGCAGTTTAGAGGTTTGAGCATTCCTACTTGTATATTGAACTACAATTCTTAAAGTGTTACTAGAACTTTAGAATAAATACATTTGGTGAATTCCGGTGACAGGAGCGGTAATCTTTTGCTCTCTTTATATATAAATGTCTTTCTTTTCTAAAAATAGAAGATGGAAGTATATAGGCCAGCTATATTTTATATTGCACCTTTCTCAAACGTACGTACGTGTGTGTGTGTGTGTGAGAGAGAGAGAGAGAGAGAGAGAGAGAGAATGAAAATAAGAAACAGAAAGTTGAAATTCTTGCATTTACAACATACCATGTATTATAATTGTATCAGCTTACATCTTATTTACATCTTATTTGCTCTTGGCATTATAACAATTATTTGCAAATTGTGCATTTGTATCTGTTTTTCTTCAAAAACACAAGTTAATTCTGATGCGGAATTTGATCCGTTTTGTGTGTGTGTGTGTGTGTGTGTGTGTGTGTGTGTGTTTGTCGCTTAAAGTGTAAATTGCATACCATAAGTGTCTGCATAAAAGGGGATATGCTAAAAAAAAAATTAAGATCCTAGACAAAAATGAATTGTAGTTTTGGATTGCAGGTGCTTGATTGCTATAAGAATTAAACATGGTCACATTTTACAACCTCGCCTTGGTAACATCTTTTCTCTTGTTACCATTGTGTGAATGCTATAATCAAAATACAGTTAGAAGTTTGGAGGAAAAAAGTCTCCAAATACAAGGAGATTTTCTTACAGCTATTTGCAAACTGTCATTTCTGCTTGAAATCCCCCCCCCTCACCTTTCTGGGAAAGATACATCACTACAATTTTATATTCAAGCTTTTAGCAGAGTCCGTCAAAGTCTGTTATGATCTCCTGATAATGCACAACCACTGACTTGGTTTATCTAATGCAGGCATTGTCTGACAGAGTTATAGCATGACTGTGGGCCATTTGATTGTTGTGGCTTGAAGGAGTATTTTCTTTGTAGCAGCATCAGCATGATCTCCCTTTGCACCTGAGCCATAAGAGGACACAAAATAATTGATGTGATAAAAGAGTTCATGGACAGAATTGCTTTATGAAAAGCATTTTTTCCCATTTGCAATTACTATCTAATGTTGAAAATGTTGACATATAAAGTGATGCAAAGCACTACTGGTCTGCTGTGTAGGTAAAAAGTGGCAAGGCATCAATAATATGTGTGTAGAATGATTTTCTTTTTTATTGTATGCTGCCTGAATTTTATGCATTACAGTAGTTGTTAACTGATACTTTTTAATAGTAAAAAGTATTAAAATAAGTATGTTTGTATGATCACCTAGAATGCAAGATGTAGTTGGACAGAGAACCAACATTCCATATCAAAAACAAACAAATGAAGAAAAAGATGGGGCAGAAATGAGATGGAACAAAGGGAACATTTTGAGTCTATGGATCCTATATCCATAAATAAGTAAACCTTTGTGGTTTTTAGATGCCAGGTATCACTCCTTGATATATGCTACTTAGAGAAGTCATGAGTGGCACAGAAACACTCAGCAACTACTGAGGGAAGAAAAAGAGACAAAATTGGAAGCAAACAGTTTACACTTAGCAGAGGAAAAGGCAAGGGGGTGCTGATACAGATGAAGTACAGTAAAATTTCAGAAACTGTCTGTCCATTTTTATTGTTTAAAGCTAGTGGGCATTATAGTATCTGTCACACAACAATTGTCAATGTAACAGTTAATCCAGAAGAAAGTTTAACATACACATTTTCTGAAATACATAGTGGCATAATTTACACTAATTAAATTTTCATAATCATTTAAAATTTTAAAACCCCACTTGGCTCTCAGCATTGTTTTAGGTCAAAAATGTCCCATAACTGTCCCACTGCTGCCATATAGGTGGCAAACCTGTTAAATCAGCTAGCAACCATCTAAGGTTGAAATCACCTGACTAACCTAAAAATCAGAAAGAATAAAGAAGCCTAGCCCTTAAAAAAAATAGAGAATACAGGATTCAATGTTTTCATTCTAGGCTGCTTGTCTTGTATAGAGATGGTCATTTATGGGGCAGGTTTTTTTTTTATAAAAAAATTAGTGGCCAAATAGTCTGAAGGCATCTTGGAGAATATAGAAGATAAGCATAGAAAATAGTTCTAGAGAACAAGGCATCTGTTCGTAATTTGAGTAAAGTTATTAAAGGGTAGGAAAATGCATTTTATGAAAATTGCAGTGTTTCTGATATCATGATTTTAGGAGTAAGTGTCCTAAAATTCCTCTTAACTAATGGTTTCCAAGTCAGTGGTGCAGTGGATCTGCTCTGGGTTTTGGTCCAGATTTTTCCTTCTAAATGTTTTTATATTTTCGTTGTAGAAATGTGATCTGGATTTTTTATTTAAAGCAGTATGTTCTAAATATTTGTAAAGAATCGTATTTGTGGAAAGTCAAACTGCTAACAGTTTAAGGTCCAGGGTTCTGTCCTGGGCCTTTTGTTGTTCAATGTATTTATAATTGGCTTGGATGACAGAATAAAGGAAGGCTATGGGTGGGTGTGTTCCTTCAAGTCACCTATCAGTTTATGGCAATTCCATGAATTTCATAGGATTTTCTTTAGCAAGGAATATTCAGAAGTGGTTTTGCCAGTTCATTCCTCTCAAATATAGCCTATAGCGCCTGATATTTGTTGACAGTCTCCCAAGTACCAGCCAGAGTACTGCTCAGCTTCCAAGATCAGAAATTTCCAGATAACAAGTTTGGAGGAGTAATTAATATCTGAAGGACAGACTTGAGCTTCAATATGATCTTAACAATTAATGGGATTGCTTGTATATTTTAAGCCTGTTCCCAAGTTGCCTGTATTTTCACAATTACTAAGACTTATACAAGCATTCCATTGCAACTGTTCATTGTGGTGATATCTTGTCTGGACAGGAAGACTTAAAATAAAGAGGAGAAAGGAAATCTCCCTTTTGTCCTCCCATCAGTCTCTATAAAAAAATGACAGAAATATAAATGCCAAATAATAATAATTCTTAAGTGCTGAATATTCTCAGGATGTGGGGAAGAATGGGTCAGATGTTAAGAATGAGTAACTCCCAGACAGTATCACCTATAGCTGGACATCCTTTATCTAGTCTAGGGTTGGGTGTCTGTCATGGGATAGCATCTGTCAGGGGTTGGGTGGTTTCATTAGCTCCCTGCAGAGTCTATATATTCAATTTTTGTAGACCTCGCCTGGCATGAAAGAGCCTCACAATCAAAAATATGGTGACATTTCCCCTGTTTCCTGGAGGCAGTGGGACATTTTTAGTAAAAGAACATCCTTGGTTCAAATTATATTGTCGGCATTGTCATCATCATCATAATCTATTGTATTTATATTCTGTTCTTTAGAAATGCTCTCAGAATGGCTTATATTGGTAATCAGACAGTTCCCTGTCCTCGGGCTTACAATCTAAGGACACAAGGCACAAGGAAAAGGGATGGCAGTGAGGAAAGGGATTAAGTCAAGCAGAATCTGCCTCTTATTCTTTCCCTCTGAGGGCGGCTGGCGATGGCAGTTGGAATGGAGGGAGGGCCTGTCCTATGGGGGGACCTTGAAGCATGTGTGGTCCATGGGCTACATTTCTCTGTAGCCCATGGACCATCCCTGATCTAAGCCATTTTAATCAAGAGCTCACCTGAGGTGATTGATTGTGAGATACTCTGTAAGGTATCTCTCTCTCTCTCTCTCTCTCTCTCTCTCTCTCTCTCTCTCTCTCTCTCTGGGGTACATGTCCAGAGCATTATTACCTTTCTGTTAAGTCAAATTCCTGGTGATGTCTTTCAGCAGGGGCATTGTTTTGATGTTGGTTCTTTTATGTTAGAAGAGGCTTTTCTTCACCACAGAATTCTCCTAAAAGAAGAACTAGAGATCTTTTCATGTATGGAGAAAAAGCTTTCTTTTCTGCAAAGAGTCTTATGTCCTTGTCCTGAAATTCTTGTGCAGAAGCATTGTTGAAATCACTGGCTAGGCTTTACCCAGCTCTGTCTCTGAGCTACTTACTGTCAGTGAAGTCTGAAAAACCTGAGCTACCTGAAACCACTCATTAAGAATGCTTTGACATCATGACTCAGTAGTCTCTTAAGGCACTGTGGAATGGGAATGCTTTTTGTGTTGATTCTACATCTGTTACTTCTATCGAAGTATTTTCCACAGTACTTATCATCCCCAATTGACAGCAAAGACCCTATCATCAGTGCAGCAATTCTTGCATTAGGGTTGCTGCAATGTTAGCAGAAGATCCATAAAGTCTGGTTCTAAACATTGATATTGCCCTCTACTATAAAAGACAGTTCAAGTTTGTTTTTGGTGTTGTAACTCTTAAAATGTCAATGAAGGAAAGCATAGCTAGACACTTTTTTGAGTTCTGTTTATTTTTTTTTTTTTTAATGAAGTCCTGGAACAGGTTTCCATTTAGGCAAGCATTTGGCAAACAGAGATAAATGGTGATCTTTTTCCAAACAGCATTTTTTTGGGAAGGGGGGGTATCTTGGTATATTTTTGTTTTTGAGTGCCTTTAGGTTGTTTCTGACATATGGCAACCCTAAGGCAAACCTATCACAATGTTTTCTTTAGATGAGGTTTGTCCTTGCCTTCCTCTGAGGTTGAGAGAATGTTACTTACCCAAGGTTACCCAGTGGATTTCCATGCCCAAACAGGGATTTGAACCCTGGTCTTCAGAGTCCTAATCTAGCAGTCCAACCACTACACAACTCTGCCTGTTATTTTAGTATATAGTACAGTGTGCCTGCGTCAGCATAAGCTGAAAGCCATGCAACGGAACAGGTAATAGCCGCATGCTGCAGTTCACCACCTGCATGAACCCCATTGTTTTCAATGAGGCTCAAGCATACACAGTATTTGCCTTACATGAGGGGGTCTAGAACAGATCCCCCACTTAAGGCAAGGGTGCCCTGTATGTATTTTTAAAATTGGTTTGAATTATGTTACCTCCTATTAAAGTAGTTGCTGTATTATATTTAAATATATGTTTTGCACTCCCCATCGCATTGTAATTTGTTTGGCGAAAGGCTACCTGTATAGTATGGACCAGTTAAACATTCTAGAATGGCTCTCGATTTTTGTTCTTGATTTTTAATTACTGACAGCCCGGCTTTCCCTCATGGAAGCCAAATACATGTTCACCACATACATTTAGAAAGACTTCCAAAACTGTCTTGTATGAGTTGGTGCTACAGATAAATAGTAAAAAAAATAAAGGAACTTCTCTGAATTGTCTTTGTGATTATTACAATAAAATATACTCGTAAGATACACAGTATGGTGAACATACAATTGTGGAAGATAGTGCCTTATGATGGTTGGCTTGCTAAAAACCACAAACAGAAGTGTTCTTATTCTACAACTGCTAAATTTGAAATGGTTATAATAATTCCCAATTTTTTTTTAAACCTTGGCTGCCTTGTGCCAACTATATACAGTTCTTTCACTCTATTTAGTAAGATTTGTAGATGCCTCCCAAACCAGAATCATTGCTGTTTTAGTGACTAAAATAGTGCTTGATTAAATCAAATAAATAACATAAATTCTGGGGGGAAATTGTTGTATTTTTGTTACAATTTCCATTCTATTCAATACTGTTCAGTTTTATATTCCAGTACGTCCTCAAAACTGTTTGAAATATTTGTTTCCTAACACAGATCCTTTATGCCATAAAAAAAATCACAAGGAGATGCTATAACAGGATTTGACACATTTAGTATAATGCATTACGGGTAAGAATGACAGCATATGATAGTTTACTCTTTCAAGAAGCTTTCAAGAGGAATATAGCAGTGAAATATGTTTCCTGTGGAATAAGCACATGACCCATTGCTGATCATAAAAAAAAAATACTGTTCAACACAGATGCTATGTTCAGTGAGCTAGGAAGGTTTAAGTTAGTGTGTTATTGGCTTGTTAGTTGTTGTACCAAACACATTTAATCCTGCCCTTCCTTTTCCGGTCTCCATAGTAAATTATCATAGGCAAATAAATTCAAAGCATGCATTTTGCTTTTTGAAATAGGATTTTTAAATCCTTTCAAAAATGACATTTGAAATAGCATTGAAATTTAGTTTCCCATCTGAAAAGTTAAGGCATGCACATGAAGAATGATGCCATTCAGAGCAAGTATGTGGCAGCACAATTCAATATTGTTTTGTTTTGCTCTTATATGGCATTAATCTTTTAAGAGTATAAGAATAATTTACTCTTCTGTAAAGTTGTTATATGGAGTTATTGAATTTACAGATTGTGTTGATCAATAGAAGCACTAAGAACTACTCCTATGAAATTGTTTCTTGATATTCAAACAGTATTCATGTTATTTGATCAGATGCAAACTAAATCTTTTAACAGACAGTGGTAGTTGCAAGTTACTCACGGACATTATACTTTAAGTAGGTTAAGCGAGATTTCACATCTCCCCCATTCAAATTACCATTCTTGTAGTAAGGAAATAATTTCCAATAATATACAGTACTAATGGGAGGCAATGAACATTACTATTTATTTATTTCATTTCATGTCTATGCAACCTTTCTCCCAGAAAGGAATCCAAGGCAGCTCATAAACAAAACCATCTAAAAATTTTACAGTATTAAATCATCTGGCTAAAAAAAAAGTATAAAATGTATTAACATACAATAGTTAAAAACATGAATAAAACACATATTTCTATATAAATGAAAACATTGTATAGGCATAAAACTGATACAGCCCCTGGTAATGAGAACTTGCCTATATATTAGGTGTTGATATAGGTGAGATATTCTCATTTATAAAATCCCATTCATTTAAAATACATCATAGACATTACTTACTGAAACTATGATGAGCTTAAAAGAGGGGATGTTATCTGCATAATTGCAACAATTAGGTATGCCTGCTTCTATACTCTATGAGTTTCCAACAGTTCTGCTTGGCTATGTAGATGAACAAATATATGATGCACAATAAGAAATGGTTCCGAATTTGTTGATTGCGCTAGAATTTTGATTGCCAAAAACTTGAGAAGCAATACTTATCCACATTCTGAAGATGATTGTGGAAAATGTGGATATTTGTAGAAATGACAAAGCTAGTAAAGTGTGTGTTCACAAACAGATGATAGACAAAAGACAACCTATTTTTAAAAAGCCCTGGTGGAGTTTATTGATTTTATGACACTGGAAATAAGTTGGCAATTAAAAGCTATTAAAGCTTTTCCTTGTTCTAATTAATTCAATGAAAAATAATTTGTTTACATTGCTTCTTTGTTTTGTGGCTCCAGAGGTGAGTTATACTACATTTTCAAAGAATACATAGAGACATATAGTTGGAGGAAATCAGGCTACAACGTTTTTGATTAGGGGTGCACATTAATGCTATTCAACACCTTTATCAGTGACTTGGATGAAGGAATAGAGGGCATGCTTATTAAATTTGCAGATGACACCAAAATAGGAGGAGTAGCTAATACTCTAGAGGACAGGATCAAAATTCAAAATGACCTTAATAGATTAGAAAGCCGGGCCAAACCTAAAAAATGAGCGTCAACAGGGAGAAATGTAAGATACTGCACTTAGGTAGAAAAAATGAAATAAATAGACATAGGATGCGGAACACCTAGCTTAAAGAGACTGTGTGTGAAAGGGATCTAGGAATTCTAGTAGACCACAAGTTGAACATAAGTCAACAGTGCGATACGGCAGCTAAAAAGGCCAATGCTATTTTAGGCTGCATCAATAGATGTATAGTATCTAGATCAAGGGAAGTAATAGTGTCACTCTATTCTGCTTTGGTCAGACCTCACTTGGAATACTATGTCCAGTTCTGGGAACCACAATTAAAAAAGGATGTTGATAAATTGGAGTATGTCCAAAGGAGGGCCACCAAAATGGTGAAGGGCCTGAAAACCATTCCTTATTAGGAAAAATGTACAGAGCTGGGTATGTTTAGCCTGAAAAAGAGACAGTTAAGAGGTGATATGATAGCCCTGTTTAAGTATTTGAAGGGGTGTCACATTGAGCATGGAGCAAGCTTGTTTTCTGTTGCTCCAGAGACTAGAACACGGAACAGTGAATGCAAGCTACAGGAATAGAGATTCCACCACCACATTAGGAGAATCCTGACAATGAGCTGTTCAACAATGGAACACGCTCCTTCAAAGTTTGGTATATCCTCCTTCTTTGGAGGTCTTTAAGCAGAGGCTGGATGGCCATGTATTGGGGATGCTTTGATTGTGACTTCCTGCATGGCAGAGGTTGAACTGGATGGCCCTTGGGGTCTCTTCCAACTCTATGATTTTATGATTTCTATGAGCTTGGCAGCCGAGATGGCCATGTGGATCATATCAGTCAATGAACCAATAACTTGGCCTGCTTGTTGAGTGATAGCTGGGATGACAGATATGGGATTCCACATGGGTGAACACCACCACTTCATGGCTCCCCTGCCACCAGGGGATGTGACAAAAATTGACACTTCCCAGCCTGGGTATGATCTTTGCCACCCAGAGTCCCATCAGGGGACATCCCCCCCCTCACCATTTAATTGGGCCTGCCAAACCCTGATTACTTACTTTCTATATTTGGATCCAATACTGTCACCCCCGAAAAGTTGTGATAATAAGAGAAAACAGTAATCCATCATAGAGTATTGACTTAATTAGAGGAAGGGTGGATGGGATGTCGCTCTAAAGCCAACACTGGAGAACAGCCTTACATCCCTGAGCTCCTGACCAAAATGAAGCCAGCAGCTAGGCTACTCTGGTCCTGCTGAGCAGCCATTTAATTTAGATTCCATTGGCTAGCATTTTTCACTTCTTCTCAAGGCCCACACAAATCATATGGGCCTCTGTAAAGCAGCAGCAGCAGATGGCATCATTGTCAGCATGGTGCCTCTGGGTCCATGCCACCCCAGACTACAGATTCACTCCAAGGTAAATCAAGGAGTGTAGCTTACTGGAAAAATGGGGATATTCTTTTTATATGAATGATTTCATCATTCATATTTTATATTGTATTTCTATCTTAAATAACAAATATTAAATTTTAGATTGCTTCCCCTTTTCCTCAACACCAGATACTTCCTTTCCTGGGGAAAAAAATATCAAAATTGTTTTGCATCTTACCTTAGCAGATGTTATGAATGCATTAGTTTAATAAAATTCACATCCCATAGTGTTATGTTTCAGTATCAAACAATAGATTATTTCATGTTCAGAAAAAACTATAATCTTTGTAGTATTTTTCCTTGGATAAAATTAGGTGACTGACAGAAACTATGGCCCCATACAAACAGGCCAAAATAAAGCTGCTTCAGGTCACTTTGGAGGTATTCTGTTTAAATGATGCATGTGTCCTAAGAGTCCAGAAGCTGCGCCAAAGCTGCCTTCCAGTCCTTAGGACTTGATCGTGGCTTTGGCCCAGCTTCTGGACTCTTAGGACACATGCATCATGTAAACAGCATACCTCCAAAGTGACCTGAAGCAGCTTTATTTTGGCAGTATGTATGGGGCCCATAATACATGCCTGCCCATTTGGGTCAAATTATGCCAAATAGTAACAAGTTTATTGCAGAATCTCTGAGGGAGTCATTGTGCACTCAGTTTTTCTTTTGTAAACTGGCTCATTGAAACAAATCTCGGCAAAGCCATGTTGTTATGAATCATAACAAGCCCATTTCCTATCATCACCAAAGAAATTCCAGCTATCTAAGACAAAAATTTAATGAGAGATGTTCATAAGTGCTCACTGTATTTTTTGTGAATATTCAGAAAGCTATGAACTCTAAGTGGCAACATTGCATATGTTCTCTTTCATGGTGCTTGAATAATTTTCCAGAGAGTGATCACTGCAGCTGCTGTGAATATGGATATTTGTTTATTTTTCACCTTGGTCACTGGAATGCTGACATAGCTAATCTATCCTGCACATAGAAGAGAAGGGCTTCATATACTGTACTGAGGCATTCTTCTGAACAAAATAAAATCAAACGCCATGCTTGGGACACTCAAGTAATCTGCCACGAGTTTATTGGAGCCGTCTCTTCTGATTTTTTATTTATTTATTTATTTATTTTGAGAGAGAGAGAATGAGAGAGAAGAAAAGCAAACACATGAAACATATTCATGAGGAATTTGGGAGGGAAAGAAATGGGAATGTTCTTTCTGCTTTTTCATGGATGTTTGTGAGAGAAAAGGAGATGGCATGGGCTGTCGGGGTGAGTTATAGAATGCATTTTGTGATCTCCCCCTGGTAGTACTGCTCATTATGTTAAACAGGATAGCTCTTAAACCCTCTGTAGTTTTCATTTTATGTGCATTGGCCTTCATTTGCTGAAATGCTTCAAGTTCACAGCACTAAAGTCATTTTGAAAACAGGATGTAATTACAAAGGTTTCTTATGCTTACCCACAGCTTTTTGGGACCAATGTAATTATCATTACATGTGGATACTGTAAATTGAATATCCCTTCCCTAATTACATTAAACTCAAGGGTTAGCTGCTTAAGCATCCAAATAAGAAAAGTTCACCCTTTGCTATAAATAGTCGAATTGTTCTGTTAGTTAAGTTGACCTTTAAAGCTCAGCATTTACATGATATTGTCAGGTGTACATTATAAAGATAGCTTGTAATGAGATCTGTAATGAGTAACCCACTTATAATGGCCTTTTCTAAAAGTTCATTTATTCAGCATTTTCAAACGGCGTGATGAAATTAAAGTTTTAATCTGTGCGTGTCAGGGCCTTTTTAAGGGACAAGCCACACTGTTCTTAGTTGAGTTCCATCCTGCCAACTGCTGGAAGTAGCTTATTATTACTGCCACAGCTTGACAGAAGTTACTATAAATATAATTAGTCTTGCCCGTTAAAAGAAAGTGACTTATTAAGAGAGCATGTGTTTTCTTTGACACAGAGTTTTATGTTCTGCTTCATCCTTCTTTACATATATAAAGGAACTTGCTTTCTTTTTTGGAAAAATATGAGTAATTCCTGTATGATGTCCAGAAAAAAACAGCTTCATCTTCATCCAATTTTTTTTTTTAAAAAAATCCACTGAATGCCTTGGTCAGTGGTATTTTGGGGCCCAAAGGAGAATTCCAATATGTTCTATGGTATCAGATGTCCCATGTTCACAGGCGTGTTTGTGGATGTAGATCAGGATATCCCACAGTACTGAAACATTCAGAGATGGAAGCATGTGTTTACACAAGGTGGAACATTCGTTTTTACTAGCTGTCAACCCTTCTTTGCCAGTTTTTTTTAATGTAACCAACACAAGTTCAGTGGATTTGTTGGGACAATTTTGTCCCAGCTGTTTTTGTCTGTTGAAAAGAACAACAAAAACAGTTTATGGCAGATGGCTGAAATTCTGAGACGTTGTTTACAATTCTTCAGGTGATGACAACGTAGTGAAATGTCTACCACGTTGAACTGAATGTAACAAAAGATGACTCCAGGGGACTAAAATGTTCTCTGTGTCTGGATGAGGGTTAAGAATGCTTACGTGTCAATTTAGTAGTGGCACATTGTGCTTTTGGTATTATTACAGTGATTCTTTACCTTATGAGGGCAATGTGAATCAAAGGTTTCATGAAGAATTGATATTGAATAGATTTCTGCTTGCTCATTTATTAAAAATATTACAGTTCTGTATAGTTATCTCCTGCTGTTTAATTCCGTGGCTCCCCTCCCCATTCTAGCTTCATTAAAACCATACCATTCCCCCGCTGAAGCTTATTTCCCCCAAGGACACCTTCTGCTGAGTGTCCTTTATGAGCTCTCACTTGAAAACAACCACCTGCTTTATGTGGGACAAATGACAAAGTATGCATTGCAAAGGATTTTCCTGCTGTACATAAAGTGACTAGAATTTTGATTATATACAGTGAACAACAGACTGTTGCCAAGTGGTGTACCTTGAATTGCAGTATCCTAATACTTTAACCATTCTGTCTGTTTAGCCTTATGTTCCACATTTTTATACAATTATACTTTGTATACCTTGTTTTTTATTTCAGCATGTTTCTATTAATTGTAAATTTAACATGCATTTGCAGAGTCTTCATTTTCATTAATTATAATAAAACTAAAAGTATTGACTTAATTCTCTGACTTCTCCAATACTGCCAGGAAAAAAAACTATATAAAGAAATTGTCCACATTTAGTTTATTCAGTTATAAAATATATAGTTCTATTTTCTAACACAGGAAATTTAGTGTTATGCATCCTCAATAGAGGAGTGGCATTCTACTGTTTTATATCATGGACTGAATTTATCAGGAGTATCAACTTCACAGCAACAATTTTTAAGGATATATGTGAGGCTAGTGTGTGGCAGTAGCCAAGCAAGGAAAGTGTTCCATTGTGAGGAGCAACAAAGAGAGTATCACCAGGATGACAAATGGAACATGCAAGCTCTCTGAAAACATTGTGGAATGCAGTGAGCCCTTTTCACCTGTTGATTCTTGGCTCAACTACAGTCCAGATATGTAACAACCAACAGATATTTACCATCTGTTGCCTTGTCACTTTTGTGTGAGAACTTGGAAATCTGACCCCCCGCCCCCCAATTCTAAACACATTTTCTTGTAAGTGTGTCAAATTAGTTTAGTAGAACTTTTGGATGAGTGTACTTTGCATTTGTGCCTCCCTTTTATCTCCTGTAATGCAGCTGTTTGCAGTATAGTACAGCAATGTTGTGGGTAACGTATGGTACAGCTCACCTCCTAGCCATAAGGGGAAGAGTGCTTGCTACAACTCCTGGCCAGCAGTTGGAGCTACTGTCATAGTTCTAAATTTGTGTGAGTCAGAGGTTTAAAACAAACTAAAGGAAGACGTTGTTACATCTTGTTTAACTTACCAACAGCCATCATTTCTATGAGATATGAAGAAGCTGATCATTTCATTTTAAGAGGTCACCAGTGGAGGAAAGCATCAGAAGTGTGTCCTCTTAATTAAGGGGAATTTAACCTGGAAACAAAACCTAAGGAGGGGAGTAAAGTAAAGGCTGAATAGAGCAGAGGGAAGGACAAATGTAGGAAAAGTGTGATACACACACAAATACCACTAAGACTGACTTTGCTCCCTTCAACCCATTCCAATTCCCTGGACCACCCTTTTTCTAACAAAAAAGTGGAGCGGAAGGAATTGCCTTTCCTGGATGACTTCAGCATTGACAAAGCATTTTTAAATAGCTTGCATTCTGCTACAGTGTTCATCCAGAAGTGGATTCCTAGACATTCCAGGTTAGGAAGAGGTTTGTTTTTATTCTGTGGCATTTTTTGCAACCCATATAACCCCAGGGATGCTGGGACAAAAAAAAAAAAAGGGGGGGGAAGCTGTCAGATCTGTTGCAGGTACCAATCAAAAGTTAGGAAAAATCTCTTCAGGAACAGATACAACAAGAGTAGGGCAGTTCTGGCCCACAGGTACCATATGAATCCTGGAGCACCCCACCAGTCCCCCAAATCTCTTGTGGACACCCCATCCCTGACACTTTGAAGAATCAGTGGATGGAAAACAAGCACTTGGTGGGTGGTGAACCTGCAGTAGAAGAAATGTTAAAAAATTGGCCCCCGTCTCTCATGTAGTTGCCCATCCTTGAATACCATGGTCTTTAGTAACAACAGACTTTTTCTCTGTCTTGATGTGTCATCTGATTGAGTTAAAGAAGGAATATTGGCTTGTTGCTTGACATGTCCTAACATTTCTCTCCTTTCTCAGCAGTACACAGAAGCTGGAATCTACAGGTTCCTGGCATTTAGATTGTTTGCTGATACCTAATGCAAACAATTGTCCATTACATTAATCTGTAAGGACAGTCAGAATCTGGGTGTAAAAATGGTATTAGCCTGTTGTTGTTTTTCTGCTTTCTATGAATCATCTTGAGTGAGTGATATAATGAAATTGAAGAGAGGGACAATCTAAAATCCAGCCTGTTCTAGTCTGGATTTTGTACCGTCACAGCTTTTAAAATCTTCTGTGCATCAAGTGATAACAATGCCAGTTAAATCCATTTCAGTTCTAGATTGTAACACAACAGATTCTGGAAGAAACAAGGGGGGGGGGTTGGTTTGCAAGACATTGATTTTAAAATATTTCTCTACATATTTATAGATCTCTGGGGTAGACTCAATCGGTAAAAAAATTTATCATTAAAAAGTGAAAAGCTTTAAGGAGTTTAAAGGAGGTAAGACCACCTTAATGCCTTGCCTCAGTTTGAAAGTTTATTTTTCATTACACTTTCAAATACTTTGATTAATTCCATATCCATTTTTACTGACACATTTTCATGATATACTTCTTCCAGCTGTGACATGAAAGACTCAGCAGGTGATAAAAAGAGAGGTGTTCATTTATTAAAACAGTAAGGAGCAAATTTAGAAACAAATGAAAATGCTCTGCTCTTAATTTTTCATACTTTACTAATAGCATGTTTTTTAAAAAAAAAATGAAACAAAACCTCGATTTATAAATATCCTCTGTTTCCTCTCAACCTTTGGTTAGATTAATAAGTTTTTCTGGAAACTGGGTCAAATATAGTAAA
This sequence comes from Sceloporus undulatus, assembly GCF_019175285.1. Lineage (NCBI taxonomy): Eukaryota > Metazoa > Chordata > Lepidosauria > Squamata > Phrynosomatidae > Sceloporus > Sceloporus undulatus. The sequence continues at coordinate 130,421,708 of NC_056526.1, read as the reverse complement.
AGAAAAGTAAAAATTTATGTCCAGAGAATCTTTGCTTGTCACATGAGTAACACATTAGAGCATTCAAAGATATAGTCTTGTTAGTCTGTAAAATCAGTATGGAGATTGTGAATCCACTCAGATCCCAGGCCAACCAAAACAAGAGTCTACCAAAATTAAATGGAGTCTCTGGTACACCAAAATGATGCTTTATTGAGCCATTGGACTGTGGAAATAAAACCTAAAGGCAAAGGTAGCTCATATTCTTTCAGCTGATTGAAGCTGTCCTTCATCACAAGACCAGATTATTGGCCCAAATTTCCCTGATCTTTAACATTTCTGCCTTGTTCTGAAAAGTGCTGGAATCACTGGAAAGCTGATATATATCATCAGATCAGAAGAGAGTTTCCCTCTCTGACTCCTTCCTCCTTGCCCTTTAAAATGACAAATTTATTGCAATTTGTTTCTCTTTCTTTAGCTGATTTGTGTGCATGTTGTTTTCTTCCTCTTTCTCGCTATAACCTTTCTTGTGAGCTACATCTTAAGTTACAACATTTCAACTTTTTCCCCTGGAATTTTGCAAGCTTAAATAGTTTCTCTAGGTCTGCTTCAACTATTTAGATTAAAAGGAGTTGCTGCTGAATTTGCAGAGCATTCAGGTGGGATTGTGCTTTCATGCTCCTTCAAACAGATGGATAACCTCTGTCTGTTGATAGATTTGGATGGCCTAGTTGGCATTTCTTTTATCCTAGAACATACACTGAAGCATTTGGAAGCTCTTTTGTGAAAGCTTAGCTACTCTCAGTTTTAGATGTATACAAACAGTATTTTTTTCTATTCTGGGAATGCCCTCCCTCCTGTTGGCTAAAATTGGTTATGACCTATGCATCTTCTGTGTTTTTAAGGCCAAATTCATAAGGCATAAGTGATGCTAAAATTTTTAGACCAAATTCATAAGGCTTAAGTGATGCTATTTGTGTTATTGGTCAATTTGTCCAAACCCCAAGGACTATCTTTTTAATTTCCTGGGTTTTTCTTTTGGTAACACCGAATTTCCTGTTTGATTGTAGTGTTGTTCCTAGGACCTTTAATTTCATCTTGTCTTTCATAACCCCAAATGTCTTGAAATAATGATTTGTCCAGTTTCTTTCAATCTTGATCTGAGATAGAAAGTATTTTGTGACATGAAATCCTGCTTAGTTTGTTCCACACTATTGATGGATTCCACACACAGATATACATACACACACATTGAGAGTACCTCTCTTTTCTCTTTTAAGTGGACTTATTCTGGACTTTTAAAATTCAGTTTGACTTTGTGTTTTTTGGTTTTTTTTAATAAGATTGTTAAAGTGTTAGGTGACATGTTTAACAAATTAATAGCATTTAAAGAGTCACATGACATTAACTATTATAACAGGATTTTTCTGGTAATAGCTGTATGATTCAAGCAGCTATACTTACAATATTGAACATGCAATATCTGCCTTATGGTATTGGTAGCTCAACTGAGATGTTTTCTGCTATCTGTTCCTGAATCTTTCAGTCCAGTTTACAGTACTGTGTGATTGTAGCAGAGCCAGTGGCATCCAACTTTTGTTTTGTTTTAAGTTTAAACTTTCTAGATTCTTGGCTGGGGTGTTTCATTTGTTTTGTGATTAGGAACATTTTCTGTGCATGGGCAAAGCTGATAAATTCTCACCCAGCAGTGAAACAAATTACAGACTTGCTCTGATGAAACCATCAATAATTAAAACATGCCATTTTAATAGTGAGAATACTATCATTTACTGTAGCATTTAGGTTTGTTGTTGTTGTTAATTTTCTAATTCTTTGAATACCATCTAAATTATAACATGTTCAGGAAGTTCTTTTAAAACATGACTCATATGAATGAGGATAATGTTGGTTGAAACACTGGAAAATACTATTAAACTTACAGTGGAATGAGAATCTTAATGCTACTTCTGTTTGTGCTGGACTTTATTAATCCTTGCTTCTGCTAATTTAAGTATACCTGTTTGAACGTTTACATCACTTCTAATGCAATTCCATACATGTGTACTCAAACCTAAGCCACGTTGAATTAAGTAAGACTCACTCCCAGATCTAACTGAACACTGCAGTTAACTACCTATATGGCTTTGGTCCAGGCTATTTGAAGGACCGTATCTCTCTGTACAAGCCCCCAAGAATATTGAGGTAATTGAGAAAGGTCCTCAGGCATGTTTGGTGGGAACAAGAGAAAGGGCCTTTTCAGTGGCTGCTCCCAAGCTCTGGATCTCCCTCCCTAGGGATGCAAGGATGTCTCCATCCCTGCTGTCCTTCCGGCAGCAGGTAAAGATGTTTCTGTGCTGCCAGGCTTTTGCATGACAGGGATGCAATTTTGTTTTGGTTTGGTTTTTTTAAAGAGTTTTAAACTTTAAATTTTAATAATGTAATGTTTTTAATTGTTTGTATTCTTTAATGGTTTTTTAAAATTGCATTTTGCATATTTATAGTGTTTTAACTTGGACTGATTTAGCTTTGTAAGCAGCCTTAAGTCCTGTACTGGGAGGAAGGCAAGGTATAAATAAACATAACAACAACAACAACACTTTAGGTTAATGGTAATTGAAATGTTTTATGGTATACATATCCATCTGTATTTTCCATTTTTAAGCTGAAATTTATAATACCTGAAATTTGTCATACCTAACCTAACTACCCTGGTTGCGAACTCCATAACATGGAGTATTGGATGATCCCACCTGCCCCTCCCAAAAATGAAAATCTTAAAATCTGAAACTGCTATATATGTGGCTTGAATGGAGTGTATAAACGTTTGTCACTGTGCGTTTATTAGACTTTGTAGGAAATGTACACATAGGTGCTTTACAGACCTCCCAAAAAAGGGCGGTCTGCCGGCGCCGCTAGTTGCTGCGTCCGGGAACCGAAGCGGCCAAACCACGCAATTCCCGGACACAACAAAAATGCGGATTCTTTTTGCGCCATGGAAATGGCGCTCCAAAGCGCCAATGGTGCAGTGGCGGCATCACTTCTGCCATGCAACATGCAGAAGCTAGGCATCCGTGACAACAAGATGGTGGCGCCCTGTAGAACTGGGCCCGACATTTTGTACATACTGAGCGTGTACTAGGGTTGGGGCGTCTGGAAAGGATGCCCCTTTCTAACCCTAGTACGTGCTCGGCACGTACTTTCGGCGCGTGTGTAACGCGCCATAGAAGCATTGAAAAGAAGAAAGTGTCCACATTTTCTATTCTAACTGCATAGCTCCCAAGAAAAATTCCAGAGCGTCATGCAGTGACAGAATATTATACATTCCAAATCAGTGTAGACACTAATAAATCATGGCAAATTTTTGCTTGTAGGAGATTTTGTATAAAATGATGGAATAACTGGGAGATTTTGTAAAGAGTAGTATGCACACTGGATTAAGACAATATGCACAACTTCCCTTTCATTCTGCATTATGCTCAGTTTCTGTGGAATATACATAGTGTTTTGGATTCATATATTAAATTCATATTAAATATTAATGATGAATAGGTTTTAGCCTGGAGATGTGAACAACCAGGTTTATGGTTTATAGTTATGGAGAAATACAAGTCCCTTTAAGAGTGTTTCCTTTGATCTCTGTGAAATGGGGTACCAAGTTTGGGTGTATAGATAAATCCAATCCAAGTTTTGAAAGGGACATACCGATAAATAAAAATTACAATTAATTGTATTTAATTCATATTGAAGTGGAGAGTGATTCAGAATCAATCAAGAGGAAACATAGGATTGGATAGCTAAAACTTCCTTTTCAGAAAATAAAAGCCTAAGAATAACTCACTAAAGAAGGTTATAAATACCTTTTCTATAGAAGTTTATAGATGCTTTGTCTTTTTTAAAAAGTAAATAAATAAAAGATATGTCTTTTAGGCTGTCCACAATATCCTCAGCCCATAGTTTAAAAAGTTCCATCAGAAATGCTTCTTTTTTTCCCCCATCAGCAAAATAAGGTAGAATGCTGAAGAAATTAGACAACAACTTTTTTGTGGTAGCAGCTCAATTTTGGAATTCTCTAGGGAGATTAGACTGGTTATTCTGAAAAAAGATGCAAATATTTTGCTCTACATCATTTCTGGATTATTCTAAATGCGATTAATTTCTCTCTTTATGTTTTTTAAAAACCTTAAAATGTGTTCTTACCATGCTTATTATTACAGTAGCCCATCCAGACCTCCCGCAAAAACAGGAAATCGCCGGTATTCAAGCCCCAATGGCTTGAATGGTGGCAGTGTGCCCTCTATTTTGTCTCCCTCCATTTGCTGCCCGTGAACAGGCAAGGGATGCAATTTCAAAGTCTGCAAAAATGGAGGGGCAACTGTGTTTAATATTTTTGAGGAAAACTTGCATTGTTTTGAGAACCCTTTGAGGCTGGAAGGAGACTCATTAATAATTTTTTTAAAAAAAAAATGCCGCTAAATTTCTTTTTCATCAACTACTTTGAGCAGTAAGAGGCGCTCTGGAAGCATTTTGCCATTAGTACACTGTGCACTACATGTTCTGACTTCCATGTGTGGACCAAAGTTCTGTAAATGTCACTGTATAGTTAAATAGACTACGGAAATACTGAGCCAAAACTGCTTGACAACATAATCCTATACATATTTGGTGTAAGTCCTGTTTAGTTCATCATGGCTTACTTTCAGATAAGAGGGTGTAGGACTACATCCTACTCAACTGTGGAACTCCGTACCCAAGGAAGTTAGGCTGGTTCCATCTCTTTTCAGCTTCTGATGAGCAGCCAAAACAGTGCTGTTCCATCCAGTATTCAGTGGTTGAAATTGCTGTTTTACTGGTTTGAAAACTGGATTCTAGGATTGTTTTTAAACTATTTTTAGGAGTTTTTAAAGAGTATTTTAATGTGCTTTTTTTAAAAAACAAAAACAAAATTATCTTCGCATTGTTTTAATTGGTTTTCATTTGTTCATTGCCTCAGGGGTACTTGTGGGCTAGGACAACATACAGAAATACTTTGAATAAATAAATAAATAAATAAATAAAATAATGTGGGCAATAATTCATTTAATGTCAAAAGATGCTGAAATGAACTGGGCTGAACAAATAATTGTCGGGTTTAGCAAGCAAGACTAATCTGAATTATGAGTAGTTATCTGAAATAGAAATGGCCAATAAAAATAGAAATAAGAATAGGACAACAGTTGAAGCAACATTATGGCCTTAATCCTGTTGTTAGTCTGTTGAATCAATTGATGAGTAGTGAGTTAACACTTAGGCAAATCCCACTGATTGAATGCGTCTTCTCTTGTCAAGGCTACTAACAGAATTCAGGCCTATTTAATTATTGGTTAGAGTTGGAAATCTGTGTTGTGAACAGTACCATCACCAGGATACATTACGAGTGAGGAAAGAATGCCTCTTCATCCTTCAAAGGCATGATCATAGTCTAGTACTGATTTATTTCACTGAAATGTAAGAATGAACAAGCATCCACTGGATTGAAACATGCTGCACAGGTATGGATTGCTCATACTTGATTGTTCCAGAAGGGAATACCTATAAACTAGAAAGACTTGGAAGAGGTGGGCATAATACAGTGGGCCCTTGGTATCAGCTGGGGTTGGGTTCCAGGACCCCCTGTGGATACCAAAATCCATGGATGCTCCAATCCTATTGAATACAGTGGCATAGTAAAATGGTGTTCCTTATATAAAATGTCAAAATGAAGGTTTGCTTTTGGAATTTTTATATTTCAAAAATATTTTCGATCCATGGATTAAAAAAATCCTTGGATATGGAGGGCTAACTTTATTGCAGTACATCAGAGGATGGTTTTGGGGTGCGGGAGTAAAACTTGAAAAGGAGAATGTTGATCTTCTCTTTGGAGAGTATCACCCAGCACTCTGCCTACCTGCTTCAGCTCTAATCAGGAGCAGCTGTGCATAATTAGGCACTGAAGCTTTAAATGGAGTTGGCGTCTTTCAGAATGGAAACAGTCAGGGGGTCCATGCTTAGATTCCAGGACTGGGAGCTTTTCTAAAGATGCAAGAGCAGTCTCCTTTATACTGCTCTGTTGCTTTAAGGCAATTTAGCTTCACAAAAGAACGACGGCTGTGGATTTTACAGGCCTGAGCACCAAGAAAACAATATTTTAAAATCTGAAAACCCTGAAACATTCCCCTTATGTTTAACTTGAAATTCATGCTGAGTTCTGTCTAGCTGTGCAGACTTTCACTTTGGCACAGAGCAATGTGTTACGCTTGCTAACTTTTCAAAAAGCCCTCATTGAGAATGGTACATCAGATCAGTCTACTGAAAGTACATTAGTTAGGTATAAGATCCAACCATCTCTTTGAACAGACATATCCATTCCTGTTGGAGATGGAGGGCAGCAATGCTTGATTGGAAATGGCATAACTTCTCCTATAGCAATGAACATGCTTACCTTGGTAGCACTATTTGGCATTTCATTTCATTTTGGTTTATTTTTAAACCAAATACACAAACAGATGTATTTTAACTACATATATTTGAAACCGAAATTATCTTTATGGTAGATGTAAGCAAAGAACATTTTATGTTCCTAAGATGAGCTCTCTGTAATAAATACTGACAAACTTAATTTTAATTTTTAAACTACTATTGAGATGTTTAATGTTATTGGATTCATCCAGGACTTCATTTGAAGATTGCAGGGTTTATGGTACCTAAAAGCAACAGGTTTTACTGATCAAAAGTTAGAGTTAATTGTTTGAATCAGGTTTGACAGTCCTTGTTACTATTTTAACTGTTTTAATTTGATGGCTTATTAATTTAAAAAACATTTGTACTATATATTGTTTTAGCTTTATTTTGTTTTGACATATATTGTATGTGTATTGGGTCCCACATTGGGGAAAAGGCAGATTATAAACTAAATAAATAAACTTGTAATAATAGTTTTCACTCTTGGTTGAAGGGCTAGACATACCAGTGATCACATATTAAGTATGTCCATGTCCTAAGCAACCCAGAGAGGATATGTGGTGGGCATGCCCTTTAGAAACAACAGAGGCATGTTCATTTCCCAGTGCTTTTTCCAGCCATAGAGTAGAGACAAGGAAATCTAGAAGAAGGAGTCCATCCCCACAACTGAAACAACTCAAGGGAAGGGACTACTGACAAAATGGCAGTCTGGTTCCAATAAGAAAGCCAAAAAGTAACAGAATTGGAAGGGGGGGTTGAAGGGAAAAATAGAGACTTTATGTGGGGATTGTGAGGGTGAGTAATAGAGCCTAAAATACCAAGAAACAGCCAGCGATGCCCAAAATGGAAGGATAGAGGGTATTGGTAAACAAGAAATGTTGCAGTAATCGCAATTGTGAATTCTCTTTGCCATAGGCTTAAGAATATTGGCTATTGCTGTCATGTAGGAACAGGTATATTTATTTGAATTCAAATGGCTGCTGAATGACAGTTGCTATGTACAAATGATGACTTTGCATGTAAACCAGTTAAGGGAGTTATGGTTTCCCCACAAAATTTATACAAAGTCCCCATTGCAGTTCCTTATACTGTAGTGAGACAACTGTGGAAATATCTATAACTATCACAGTTTAAGTAATGAGGATTTGTTAAGCATACTTCCCAGAGGGAGAGCTTCACACTAAGTACAATGGTTGCCCAGTATTAAAACTGTAGATAACAAGACCTGTGCAGTTACAAATAATTGTGCTTTGTGTGCACTCTGCCACAACACTTTTCAGTAATGCTATTTGCATGTAGAGTTTTAATTAACAGATAACTGTCACCACAGGTTGACTGCAGAAGGCTCTAGTATCCAGCAGAGAGATAAATGCCAGTGCCAAGTTATACAGGTTGGATAGCATACAGGGGGTCTATAATATAAAATGGATTTATAATTAAAAGTCACTTATTACAAAGTTATTGTGTTACATAAAGGAAGGAGAATGGCTGAAATCTGGCAGTTTCATGTTGTACCATATAACATATGCTTTTTCTCTTGACTCAGCTGTGTATAATATAGTTATATCAGGGAAATGGTTGGCTGTACACCTTTATAGTGTGCACACAGAAACCTACAAGTGTTAGTTTTGTTACTGTTGAGCCCCCATTTTAAGGCACCATAGATCAATATTATTTTCATTTTAAAAATTTAACTTTGTATGATGTTTTTATTTGAGATGCCTAATAAAGGTTATGGTATGGTATGGTATTTTCATTTCATAGATGAAATGATGAAGCTGAGTGTCATGTATTCTCCTGAATCCATCCAATGGAGTCTTCACCCTGGAGTCACCCAATGTCGGGGGGGGGGGGGGGGTGGATGGCCAAAAGGGCACATTTGGCCCGCTCCTTTGCTGTGGCAACAAAGGTCTCTTCATTAGGAGGCCTCTGCCACTGTGGCAAAGCTGGGAGGGATGCAGCAGAAGGAGTGTCCAACTGGGTATCACCACTCTTCTGGGCTGTCACCCAATGTGGTCTGTAGCCCTTGCACCCCCTATTGATGCCACTGAGTCAATAATTAAGGTGAAATTTGGACTTGGACCTCACAATTCCAAGTTTTTCAAAATTATACAGGAAATTGCAGTTGTTCCCCTTGGATTAAGCCTCACAAGCAACTGTAACAAGTTGGCCAAGTAGCCTACTCAAGATTTCAGGAATGCTCTTTAATATCTCTGTTATTTTTATTCTTTGTTGACCTCTTAAAGTATATGATAAAAGGGGTTAAAATCAAGTGTAATCATGAATGCAAAAAGACACATTAAGCTATGTTCTTGCAGGAAAACAAATACGGTACAGTGATCCAATATTTGCCTTTATGTTTGGAGGCTCAAAAGAGTAGGGAGTGCTCAACTGGAGTAAGCAGTTGTGTCAGCATTCTTAAGAAGCCCTGTGTGCAGGTTATAGAAGCACTAGATTCCTTATAGGACTCTAAATCACTGTACAATTGTTATCAAAGCCCTGTCATAATACAATGAAATCTGCAAAATTAATTGACCATGTGAAGATTGTCTGATTCTAAGTGTTAGCTATGTGAAAATAAATTTCTGGTATTTTAACTTAAAGCTAGGCCAATCTCTTTATATCTGGTATAAAACCTAATTCCACTATGAAGGTAGTGCTATGTTAAAAATTTGGGCAAATATAAAGAATTTGGGCAGAGGGTTTGGATAAAACAATTGTTTTGTTTATTGCAGAGTTATTTTTGTTTTCCATCTTACAAATACTTCATTTGAATGAGTAACCCTTTCCCAGTGTGAAGTCTGTATATGTGTGACCTCATTTCTCAGGTGTTTCTTGAAGTCTAAAGTCATAAAATGTCTAGTCCATCCAGTCTTATCTATGATTCTTCAGCACTGTCATCTACTTGGCTGATATATATAGTGAAAGAATGGATTTACACCATATGGGTTATGTAAATATTTAGCCTCTGAAGCTAGAACAAAAGTATTGGGTCTTTAGTTTGCAGACATAGATGTAATGTTTTAAAACTCTAAGTTTTACACTTAATGATCAAAATTATCCATGTCTGGCATTTAACTCTTTTATACATGGAAAATAGATAGAATCTATAGGATGTGCACAGCAAATATAGTCCTTTGCATTTTGAATTTGCACCATATTTCCCACCATATGTTACCATTTTATTTGACCATGATTTCTTAAAGTATTTTAGCCAGAAAGATAAAGGAAGTAAGCAGCAACTGATCTGTCACTCATTTTGTCCTAACCATTTTTTTAAAAACATATTTTTTTATTTTTTTCCTTAGGTCCTCCCATGCCATCCTCTTCATCTAGTCAATCCGTTATTGAACATTTACATTCCCCACCTCCATCACCTAATCTCCATGACAACCAGAGATGGTTGCTAAGTACTAGTGCTATCCAGCCAGTTCAGGACTCTGACACTGATGAGGACTATACTGCCAGCTCTTATCTAGTACAGACCGGTCCCGTTTCAGTTTTTGCCTCAGGTCATGGTAAGAATAATATCATCTTGTCCATAGTACATTTTCTTACTTTTGTCCTGTAATAAAAGCGTCTGATGAAATATTATCCAGATGGTTTTATAGTTAATATTTGAGACCATGTGTGGGTTGCATAAATGCATTTATTTTGTTTGATGAAGTTAAGAGGAAGAAGCAATACAGAATCACTTTTATTATTCATTCATTTTAATAATTAGTAAAGTCATCCTAATTTAATCTGCATGTAATAGCCTCCTAATTACATAGGAATCACTAGTACTTAATTGCATAGAATGTTATAAGTTGCAGTCAGCATCTGCTTAAAGTACAGCGCAGTCTTCTACACATCCACTCATAAGTAAGTTTGATTTAATGCAGTGGGGCTTATATGCAGGAGAATGTGTCCTTGGGTCACATGCAGGGAGAAAGGTGGCATATAAATTCAATTCAATTACAATAGAATTAATATAGCATGGATAAGCAACACAGTTCCCCCTAGCTGTTCTAAATTACCACGCCAAACATCCCAGGCTATTGGTCATGGTGGTAGAGGATACTGAAAACTGTAGTGATGTGTAAGACTAGCCTTAAGTATTGTTTCTTTTTCAGTGGCTTTGCTATGGGAATATTTTCTAGTCAGCTGTTTTTAAAAAAAAAACTGGAAAGCTTCAAGGTTTGTAAACTTATGAGTAATTAACAAAGTCTGGATGCAAGCACACAACTATGAAAGAGTATCTTTCCAGTTATGTGGAACATTTTCACAGTATATTATACCTATATAAGCTTGTCAGCAGTAAGATGATGATGTTTTTCAGCCAGACTGAAACTAGATGTATTTAAGTCATTGGATTTTAAGTTAATCATGACTAATTTAAATCCTACTGATTTCAGCAGGTCCACTGTAGCCATGACTAAAGAGCTTATTGCATGAACTTTAAAACGGGCTCAAGCATCTCAGGCTGCAGTCGGGAAGTGAGATGGAGGCAGGGATTATCACATGCTAAATTGCTGCCTAATTGCTGGACGTCATCAGCCCAGGTCTAAGCCAGGTCCCAGCCATACTCTGGCAGTGCTTTCTCGAAGTAGGAAGCTTTCTGGTTTCTAAAAAGTGCTGGCGGAGCGTGGCTGGGACCCAGGTTGATGGCAGCTGGCGATTTAGCATATGATAATCCCCGCCTCCATTCTGCTGCATCTTGGCTGCAGCCTGGGATGCTTGAACCGGTTATAAAGTTCACGCGATAAGCTCCTAAATCTAGATCCATTCCGACCCTATGACTTACAATTTAACTACTGTATTGCCATGTAGTAAGTTAGGAATCATTCAAAAGTTTAGAAAATTTCCAGTATTTGCATTGATGCTGATAATACTGCAACAAAAGAAGCAAATAATTGCCTCTTTAAAAAGAGAACTTCCAAAAGACATGTAGGCAGGGGGTGAAGACTGTGGCCTTGTGACTACACTTCTAGCAACTCTAGCCTGCTTAGCCAGTAGTGAGGAGTAGTGGGAATTCTGGAACATCTAGAGGGTTGCCCGATTCCCATCCTTGATCTAGAGCATTTGATAAGGATTTGTAATGCTTCCAAAATGTAACCTGAATTACAGTGAATATTAAAAAAATGGCTCAAAAACATGTGTTCCAAGTGTCAGGGAACCTAGATGACAAGAATCCTGAACAGATGAGAATCCTTGTAAGGAAGTAATTCTGGAAATCTGAATAGGCTAGCTGTTGCCCTGTTAAATGACTTATCCCTTCCACAAGGTTCTTTTCCCCTCTCTCTGTAATATTATGTTAGCAGTGAAACATGTTTTACATTTTCAGGAGGTGTTGTTCAAGTGGTTAAGAAAATTCTTAGTGCAGTTTATGGTTCTTTAATTTTTTGTTTAATTATTTTTCTTTTAAGCTGATAAAAGATTCAAAAAGTGGGCTTGAGAAACAGCACCCTTCAAAGAAAAATGCAGTAGTAGTGATTTTGTTTACTAGGATTCATAGCCTGACTCAGTTAAAACCAGTTGGGGAAAAGTAGAGTTACTATTAAAGATGACAATGAATCATTTCACATGTAAACTCTCATATTACAAAAATGTAATAAAACTCCCAACATAACTAATCTCAGGCAGATGATATTATAGTGTATGTTACAGAGAGATTCTGATTGCTTTGATGACAAGATAAAATTATTGACATCTATATTTTACTTGATCCAGTTAATGTAATTGTTTTCTAGGTTTGACTGTAAAACATATCTTAAATATACGTATATAATCTGCAGCCTCCACCAAAGAAACTGCTTCAGAATGTTACACTATTAATTCCTCCATGTGGCAAGTGTATTGGGAAGGTGCAGTATTTGTTTCTATAGTTTCTGGAGATTTTTAAAAATAATATCGAAACAATTTTTTTGTTGTCCTGGGCTATTTTCTTGTAGTTCCTGGCATGAACTACAACACTTTTCCCCCTCTCTGGAGTGAATTTGTTTTTAGTTCTAATATATATCAAAGGAAAAATGTATCCTCCACATTTCTCTCAATCTCTCTTTGCTCTTTCTTGTTTGTTTGTTTTTATGGTGCTATAATGGATCAGATAAATGACACTTCTACACTATAGCACTACATCTCTAAGAATTTAAGGGGAAAGTGGAGAAAACCTTTTCAAAGTGTATGAATACTTCTGCAAACAGAGCTCAGCTTTAAAAAAAATCTTCCAAAAAATACAAGCAGAAATCACTGAAAAGAAAATAATGAGAGGATATGGAGGCAATAACCACTAGCAAAACCTAGCAAAATCCAAGGAGTTATATCACCAGAACTCCTAATTATCCGAACTCATTACCAGGGGGTTGGACCTGAAGGCCCATAGGGCACCTTTCAGCTCTATGATTCTATGATTCATGCTTCTTCATCTAGAGAGTACTGTTACACTGTGGTATTAATCACACCCTTTCCTCTTCATCTTGTCCTACTTGCTGTAATTTTTAAGTTGGGATCAAGATACAGAAAGGCTACATAAGATCCTCAGTTTCTAAAATTTGGAGTGGGCTCTACACTGTGCTAAAAAAAGAAGTTGTGCTAGATTTATAAAATATTAATAACAGGTTTTGATTAATCTTCATATGATGTAGCTGAATTTTGAATAGTTCATGTGATGACTCATCTATTGCTAAAAGTTGTGACATATTGCTCAATGCTTTGCAATATTTTATTGTTTGTTTGTTTGGAGCAGAAGATCTCAAAACATGGGAAGGTTCATATGACCCACCAACCAATCTGGACCTGAATCACATAGGGTTTTAGAGGTTATATCTAGCACTTTGAATTGTACAGCCAGTGGAGCTCTTGCAAAAAGAGAGTTGTATGTTCCCAGCAGTAGCCCCAGTTAACAATCTGGCTGCAGCTCTTTGGTCCAGCTGATGTTTCTGAACACTCATCAAAAGCAAACCAAGATAAAGCATGTTACAGTAACCCAGACTGGATGTATCCAAACCCATGTATCCAGATTCTCAAAGAATAGGCACAATTGGAAATCCTGGATGCAACATGATTGTGAGCCCATTAGAATTTTATTTCTATGACTTTATTTTCCTTTTAGAACATGTAACTGGTGACCATCACCATATCACATGGAAGCAAATTCTATAGTTTAAAATTGCAGGCAGTTGTTGACTCCAGATAAACCTAATCAGGATTATTTTTCCTAGTATATTCTGTACAAACACACACAAACAAACACACATACCAGTAATGCAGCTAAAGTGCTAATTCCATTTCCTGATAATTGAGAGCCAGTCTCTGTGTATCATTACATGCACGTAAGCATTTCATACAAACAGGTTTTACTCTTTAAATAGCAGCTATGAAGGAGCAAGCAGAATCAGAGTGCATCTAGGGTCGGGGGCTATTTTGGTCATATGGCCTCTTTGAACAGAAAAGCCCAGTGTGTATCTCCCATAGGGATAAAATAATTCCATGTTTGGCATTTGCTGAGTGGCTGAGTTTTATTTTTAATCAAAAGTTGAAAGGCATTCAATACTATATTAAATCCCCCTCCCCCAAATCCCTTATTAACCTCGTAGGGAGGTTTCTAGTGAGAACACTTGTAACAGCTATAAGATGGGTAAATAATTTTGTGTTGAAACCACTGCATACAGAGAAAGAGTTTACCTTACTCCCCATATACTGGAGACCTAATCCTCCATGGGAAGGGGGTATGGTTGCTATTTTGAGAATGAAAAGCATGGATATTAAATGCTTTAAAACATTTTCCAGCACATGTTCTGAGTTAGAAATGAATGAAAGCTTACTCCATGGCACCTACAACTAGGGCTGATAATATGGTTCAGTCCAGTATCACCATACCGTAAGTTGGAAACAGAGGTGTGGTAATACCAAATTTAGGCAGTTTGTCAGAGCTGACAAGCATCTTTTTTTCCTAGAGAGGGATTGTTCTGTCAAGCAACATTGTCAATTTTGATTTCTCTCAGTTTTTTTTATTTTCCCCCCAGTCTTACGTCAGTTCCATCAATATGATTTTAAAAAACAACAGCAGCAGTGCAACAATGTATTCATTTGATGCACACTTTCTATAATACAGTACAGGCATTTTTCTATACATGTTTTGATCTGGAAACTGTACTGCAAAATTTGGAGATGTGTAAATATCAAAAGATAGCTGTGATTTGGTTTGCATATTGATTCAGGAAGTGCACGGTGAAATGAAATGTGAACCAAATGAATATTGCCTTCATCCGGGCTGTCATTCAAGATTGACATTTTAGAGCATTTTACTTCCATGCTAATTATCCAGCCATATACAGTCAATAAAAACTAGGTAGTCACTGCCCACAGGCTTACACTCTAAAAAGACACAACAGAAAATCCAAAGTAGATGGGGAAGACAGAGGGAAAAAAAACAATTGTCTTTCAGCAGGTCTGCTTCCATTCCATCTCCCTCACTTGAAGCTTGCTGGATTAGCTGCAAGTGATGAAAACAGAGAGAAGTGTATGATGGGATAGTATTGCAGCAGGGCTAATATGTCCCACTTTACATCTCATCTCTCTGCAGTACAGTCTTCCATTAGGAGTACCATAGGGGCAAGTTGTTCAATAGCTACTTCTATGTGGGATGGGACTAGTCTACATGAAGGAGTATCTGGTTTTTGCCAGATACCTTCCATAATATAATGGGTAACTGCTAAAGATCCCACTCAGGAGTAGGATTCCTCTCTGTGGGATGCATTCCCAAGCAAGATTCATCCTTATTTGCAATGTGTAGATATCAGACTGGAATCTTTCTCAGCTGGTAGGCATTCATGCCTTAGCTTATATTTTTATTTTTCTCTTTGCTCTTACTATTTTAAGTTTTATTGCTGACTATTAATATTCTTATGATTTAACATTCTGACTGCATCTCAGTTGTTTTATGGGTTTATATTGTCAAGCCCTTGATTTTATGGACTTTTAATTATTTTATATTCATAAACTGCCATGAGGACACTTACAAGTTGGACAACATATAAACATTTTAAAATAAATAAATAGTAAATTAGTAGTGCCTAAGTATCTTTTAATGTTGTATCACAAGAGAATTAACTCTAGCTCAAACAGTAGGATATAATGAACAGTGTATCTGTGACTGTAAACAGCAAATCTGGGACTAGATTTCAGTGTTATTTGCATGTTTGACAGACCACTACATGTATTATGTAAAAATAGAAAGGATGTTATAGTAAGGAACAATTTTTCTTTCTACTATTTATACTGAGAGTGCACCCAGAATTTGAATTCATGTGTTAGGCTTTGCTTGCAGTGGAAAATATTGTTGGTTTAAAAGCACTAAATATAGCATAACAAAGCTAATCATGAATATGAATGGACTGGTACAAGAAGAAAGCTTCAAAAAGCTGGATGTGTTTTGTATATCTTGGCTAAAGATGGATAAAGCAGAAATAGATCTTGCTTAAGGGTGGAGGAAAAAGCCTATGTGCCATGCACAGGGATGTATTTCTGAGCAATAAAACTCTGGAAGAGAAAATGTAGGCAGCATAAGAAAATCTTCCTGCCACTGGATTCTATTAGGAGGTGTAATAGCCTCCCAGGAGGAAAGAAAGAATTATTGAACTTCCTACATTTTTAAAACTGGAAGGATTAGGGAATACATAGTTTCAAAAGATGGAGTGGATACTGTACTAGATACTTTACATTCCATGAATACAGATCATAGGAGCACCAATATTTCATTATAGCAACAAAATTGCCATTATTTGACAAAAGCAAATCGGTATATAGAATTTAAGTGAGTGTATGTAATGAGCTGTTTGTGTGGTGCTCTGTCATATGCTCCTAAACTGCTCTCAAAACATTCATTTCAAACATGTATTTTCCTTGTCACCCTGGAATCATGCTTCTACATCTAGCTGTTAAGACTTCATTATTACTACATTATGTTTAATTTTCAAAAATCAAAACTTCGTGTTCTGGATTCCAAACAAAGCATGATACTTACCAATGTGACTGACCAATATAGTGGTTCCCTAAGACCCATTATTGTTCTTGGACAGTAAGTGTATTTAGAGGTAAGCACCAATAACAGGTACAATTTCAGCATGTAACAGCAATCTATATTCATAATAGAAAATTGTGTATTATTATTAGTAGTAGTAGTAGTAGTAGTTGGAGAATAATCAGTAATTACTGTAACCTAATTTGGGCTGGTTTGTAGGCTCAGTTTGTTCCAGGGATGGGCCACTAGTGGCACTCCAAATGCTGAATAGCTCTTTCGAGCATCCATTACCATTACGCTGGCTAGAGCTGATGATAACTGGAGTTTTAATAATTGGAACAGAAGTTGTTCATCTCTGGTTCATACCAGAGTGCCATAATTTATACCTCACAGAGATATGTAAAATATACTAGGTTCTGTGCCTAAATAAAATGCACAGTCCTAAATCTACTTTCTAGTTCCAACTAGAGTATACTCATTGAATTAGTGTGAGTCATATAAATATAGATTTATAGTTCAGCAGTTGATTCAATACATTTTCTCTACAGGGGACAAGCAACTGGATTTAGCCACAGAGTCCTGTCTGCAGGTTCAGATATACTGTTGTATATTGAATGATAGTTAGATCCAGAATTAGTCTCTTCACTAATTTAGGGGCAAAGCAGACTGCCCCAAAGAAGCAACTTCTGGCCACCCCTCTGGCAACCACATGCCACTGCCATTATCCAGCATTTTTCCAGCCCAAAAAGAAGCGGCAAAATGCCACTCCTTTTGGTGATGGAAAAAAAGCTGCCCCTTTTGCCACACTAGCAGCTCTTCTACGTTTCTTCGGCATGTGGTATCTAATCGCTGCATTGCAGAAACGTTCCCACGCTACCCACCGTCTGGTTGAGTGGGCAGCGTGACGCTGGCTTGGGGGTGGAGTCGGGGCGTTTGCCACCTTGAAGTTGGCTCTTTTTGCCAAGTCTGTACTGGCAGTTTCTGAGCTTTTGCAGATATGTTGTGGCTAAAGACTAATTAACAATGACTACAATAGGAACAAATTTCATTAATCCCACTTTATTGCACTCTTTCAACACTAGGGAGGAAGAAAGGGATTCATTCAGTATAATGTCACTGGGGTATAATATCATCTGTGGCAAATTTTAAAAATAGCATCCTTGAAGGAGGCCAAATTATTTTGAACATTTTGATTTCACATTTTCCCTCCCACATCAGTTCTACAGTGCGACAGCCCTACTCATGTGAGATATTTTCTTTATGGAGTCTATCTCATAAATGTAGGGAAACACAAACCCTGTAAGGGCCTTGTTCTTCATTTCATCCCAGCCTAACTTCTTCTTTGGTTATGATTATGACTAAACAATATGTTTTTATGTATAGGTTACAATGAACCAAAGGGCAACAGGCTTCTAATTTTTTCTCAAGTAATTACCAGTGTATAGGAATGGGATTCTTACTGGGAAGAGGGGAATATCTCTGTGCATTCCAAACATATCAGAATAAAACTGCTAATTGCACAATATGGCAGGATTGATAATGGCCATTTTCATTCTGATCAAAGGTGAGAAGTAAAGCATATTAATAATAGGTGCCCTTCAGTTATTTTATTTAAAAAATGAAATTATTATTATTATTATTATTATTATTATTATCATTATCATTATCATTATTATCATCCTACCTTTCTCCCAGTAATGAGGGTGGCTAACAACACATTTAAAAATAATACAGATTAAAAATTATACAAAGGCGTCAATAAAAGTACATATATAAAAATTATTTTAAAAACAATTAAACTCTTATAAACTTAAAAGCTTTACAATTCATTAAAATACTGTATACAAACTTTAAAAACAGCACCACACAGTATTAGAAGCCCACCCAGGTCAGTTTCTAAAAGCCTAACTTCACAAAAATATTTTAACTTGCTGGTGGAAGAAGAGCAAGAATGGGGCCATCTTGGCTCCACTAGGAATGGAGTTCCAAAGTTTGGGAGCAGCCACCAAGAAAGCCCTCTCCCTTGTTCCCACTAAACAAGACGGTGGGAAAGAAAGGAGGGCCTCTCCATAAGCTCTTAGAGCTCTAATTGGCTTATGACCATAGCTACTTGTTATATATAGACAAAGATACACAGTAGGAGTTTCTTAAGTCTGCTTGAAAGGAAGCAAGGACGTAGCCAGGATTTTGGGAAGGGGGGGGTCCAGACGAAGTGCCACCATTATAATGGGGCTTCGGCGCAGTGGCACAGCCACACACCATTCATTATATCTAACAGAAAGGGGAGTCCAGACCCCACAGACTCCCCCTTGGCTATGTCCCTGAAGGGGGGGACAGTTTTGCTGTTTCTTTGGTGCATTGATTAGAACTATAAGCAAACACAGACTTTAATATAGGCTGTGTATAATATAAACTGAATTTTATCTACATCAAAACCCCATTAACCATGGAAGTTCTGAAGCAGCAGAGGTCACCTTCACTGGCTGCATCCAGACTACAGAAATCAGTTTGACACCACTTTACCTGCCATGGTTAAATGCTAGGAAATTATGAAAATTGCAGTTTTGTGACACATTTAGCCTTCTCTGTCAGACTGAGATCTGGTGGCACAACCAATTACAATTCTCAGGATCCCCTAGCACTTGAGCCAAGGCAGTTAAAGTGGTGTCAAACTGCATTATTTCTGCAGTGTGGGTGCAGCCTGTGTGAATCAAATTTATTGAAGTCTGGTGTTTCCACAACTCCAGCATTCTATGCAAGCTTGTTCATTTTCAGTAGAAGTTCCTAGCTATCTTATTGTAAGATAGGGCAACCAGTCCTTTGGGTTAGGCAAAATAATAGTAATCCTGTGGTTCTAAAACTGTTACTTTAAAGAGAATTCTACTGTAATCTGGGGCTTTGTAGATTGTGTTTAGGTTAACTATAGCAGGAATCTTGAGAGTCTGTTTATACATGGCAAGAAGATTAGTCAAATAAAATATAAATTATAAATATAGAATATAGAATACCCTTGGCAAATATGAAACTTTCTGATCCACAAAGATTTTGCAAAAAAAAAAACACAACATGTTAATTTGATTTAGACACACAACACTAGCAGCAGAATGCTTGAAGCATTTCTCAGTGGTTGTCTGTACTGCCACTTAACAGTTACAAATGCAGACAAAGAAGCAAAATACCTTTAGGAACAGTCAGAGCATTTCTCTGTTCTACATGCTTGAGGAAAATGGAGTATCTTTTAAAAGCCAACAAATGTTGTGTGAACTATTTTGGATCTCCTTCTGATCTTTGATTTGATTAATCTATTATGTAATCCTTTTTTAAACCATTCTGCCAAAAACCTGTCAGCATTACTTTCTAATATAAAAGAAAATGTACTTTTGTTTTGGTTAAATTGGGCATTCAGTCCTTCTTTGAAGAGCAAATTGAAGTTCTTTCTTTGTCCCAGTCTCGCCCCATAAAAATCAAATTATACAAAGTGGTGGGAAATTAGTTCTAATACAAGTTCTATAGTTTACATTTGCTTCACATTTTAAAAAATCCACTTGGCAACTTGAGAGAGAAGGCGGGATCAATTATTTCATCACTAATTGTAGCTCATACCCACAGTGTCTGTATCATTAATATCATTCCAAGACAGGTTACCAGCCTGTTGACAGTTTAAAGGGATTTGATATGACAAATTGTCATTTTGATAGTAGCAAGTGCATAACACTCTGGAAACTGATATAGTGATTTCTGTCCTTTACAATCACATTTTAAGGAAAATCTGCCAGGTAACAGTGATGGTATTTTCAGATAATAAATGCTTGTGAAGAGGCTAGACATTTTTGAAAGTGTTAGCTTTATTAGAATTTACAGGCTGGTACCTTAGATATTTGTGAAAAGAGTATATGTGTGAGCACACTGTGCTGTTTTTAGTAAGCAACTGGACACTTGTAGACCAGATTCTGTCTGTGTAATATTCATGCTTCCTAATGATAAGAACATAAAATAACTGCACAATCATATTCAGGAAAGAAAAAAAAATCAAAACAAAGAAACAAACACCCATATACATAAGGAGTGTGCTTAATAAGGTGTTTCATTTGAATTCATTCAAAGCACGTCACAATTGCACTTATTCCTATGCCAGTCAAGGCACATGAAAAACCTCAGACCACAGTAGAGGAGCCAAAGTTTCCGTTTCTTCCTATGCCAATATCAGATCTCAGGAAAAAAATTAATGCTAGCAGGACAAGTCTCAGTTTGAGATTTCATCTGTGAAACTGTGGGGTTTTTAAGTTACCTAGTAATGTGGAAGGAATAGCACTGCTGCAACTTAATATAAGTAATAAATCTTAATCATTGAGATCTTCTCTCTACAAATACATGCTCAAGAACAGGCTGGTAGAGCAAAGCCAGAACAACAGATACTTTGACTGGCATCCAAACTATGAACTCATATGAAGAGCCTACCTGAATCAGAGCAAAGGCCTAGCACACTGCCACAGTGGCCACAGGGGTCTCTGGAAAGCCCACAAGCAGTGCATAAAGCCAATCACCCTCTTTAGTTTGCTTGCACATATAAACATTTAATGTTTTGACCACAATCAACGATCACTTATGCCCTTGAAAAAATCATATACGTAGACCTCATGTATAAGTCGAGGGCAAGTTTTGGGACCAGAATTATGGATTTTGCTATGACCCATGGATAAGTCAAGGGTAAAACTTAGGGGCACATAGCAAAGGATCTAAAGGACAAAGCAAAGCAAAACAGTGTCAAAGAACTTAGAAAATTCCTGCAGACATAACTTTTTGTGCTCAAAGCTGGATGGATGAGATTACAGGAGTTCAGTGCTTCCAGAACCGATTATACAGTACTCTTGCTTATCACCAGGGGATGGTTCCTTCTTTTAAATAAGAGTTCAGATACAGTACTTACTTTGACCTGCGGATAAGTCGACATAGGATTTTTTGGGTCAATTTTGTGACCTAAATTTCTAGACTTATTCATGAGTATATTCAGTACTTATCATGAGCAAGGCCTTTTGTAAGAAATTTCCTTCCTGAATTTAGCTAATTCTCTGAAAAGTATCTAATCATAGCCAGCTCTAGGTTTGCATGCCACCTCTGCTTCTATGGAAATGGGCTTTCCCATGGATGACCCCTGTTTCTAGCTCTCATCTTCCTATAAAAGACTGTTTCTTGTAGAAGATAGGATAGGAGAAAAGAATAGTAAGAATCCCAATAGAGGTACTAGAAGTAGTCTTGCAACTGGAGAAGTGCAGGTCCAATGACAGTGGTGGCACTGAACATTGGCATCTACTGTGCCATGTTGCTTGGCACCCCAAACAGTTATTATCATATCTTATGGCAGCGAACAACATAAACTATATGTCTGTCTTGCATGTCTTGCGTTTCTGTCTGTCTCAAATGCCTTGCCTTTCTGTTTCGGTCAACTAAGGTCTTAGTATTATGGGTGAATGAGGAAAATATATGTCATCCACACTATTTACAACTTTATAAACATCTGCTTTATTTGTCTCATATTTCCTTTTTTCATAACTCTAACCCTAATTGTCATAGTCTTTCCTTGTAGAAGCTAGACATGACAGCAGATTCATATCTTTATACATGAGTCTACTGCAACCATGTAGAAAGCAGTAGTGATCTAATTTACCAAACAAAAAGGGACCCGGTGAAGAAAGGTCATCTCTCTCTTTGTTCATGCCTGCCTTTCCTACGTACCCTTCTCCAAGCATTTTTTTCCTCAGTCAGATTGGTAGGAGTGTCTGAGGAAGGAAATGGCAGAAAGGTTAACTAGGGATGTGATGTGAGGTTCTGCACTATTCCCCTGTGCACCTTCCCTCCAAAATCATCCCTCCTGCATATCATGTGTTCTTAGCAGATACAGATTTCAATTGAATAGGTGAATCTGCTGCCATCACTTCTAGTGACAAGGCCTGAGTTTGAGGAGAGTGATTTTTTCCATCATTGGTCCTCCCACAAAGGTTCCAATAGATTATATACAACAGAGAGGCATTCCAGCCCTTTCATTTATGGGATCCATTCCCCCTTACAGCCAACTGTAGAAATGGACCCCCAAACAATTTATTCTAGCCATGGCCACCAATTCAATCCTCAGTGGCTAGCTAAATGAGACTCCTGGGTTAGAGTTCTACCCCAGGATGACAATGATGGAATATGGATTCCAAAGGGTTACCGTATATACTCATGGGGCTCTTTTCCTGCTCCCTGGGAAAAAGGGAGACATGCACACACACCCCTTGCAAAAAGCTATGGGGACTCTTTCCCTTTCTGGGAAAAAGGGAGACATGCACACACACTCCTTGCAAAAAGCAATGGGGATTCTTTCCCTCTCTGGGAAAAAGGGACAGACACACAAACACACACCCCTTGCAAAAAGCAATGGGGCTCTTTTCTTGCTCCCTGAGGAAAAAGGATACACACACACACACCCCTTGCAAAAAGCAATGGGGATTCTTTCCCTCTCTAGGAAAAAGGGACACACACACACACATATTCCTTGCAAGAGCAATCTGGGCTCTTTCCTTGCTCTCTAGAAAAAGGAGACACACATAACTTGCAAAAAGAAATGGGGACTCTTTCCCTCTCTGGGAAAGAAGGAGACAACACACACACATGAGTGCCTTGCAAAAGCAATCAGGGCTGCCTGTTTCCCTCTTCCCAGAGAAAGGAGTAACTCTCAAACTCTTCTTGGCTGAGCAGCAGCGGTGGAGGTAAGGCAAATGGTGTGTTGGGTGGAACTTTCTCAGCACTATTACCGTATTGACCCTTGTATAAGCTGAGTCAGAATTCTGGGCTCAGGTTTTTGGCATAAGTTTTTCAACTTATAGTCGAGTATATACGGTATATTGTACAGAAGAAAGGAAAGTAAAATTGAAGTCTGTAGGCATGGCTAATCTCTCATGCCAAAGCTGTAAGAACTTTGCAAGCAGGTTAGCAGCAGAGACCTGTTCACTAACCCCTCTGTTCCCAGTCTTGAACTACCAAGCAAAAAGCAAAATATCTAGCCAAGCTGCTAAACAGAAATCAACTGTTTTGTTCCATTGTAGATCTGTTAATGTTTGGGCATGGTGCTAGCAAGGACTCCAAATCCTGTGCTGGAAGTTGGAATACAATTCAATAAATCATAAAATAAATAAACCCATTTATTTGGTCCCAGAGGCCAGACACACTACATGTCCCTACAAATATGTGGTTCTTGAAACAATAAATGTGGTGTAAATTGAAAGATTCTAAATGTAATGTTGTCACAGATTCTCTAAAGCGAAATATAGTCATAAATGAGATAAAAGAAAAGGGATTTGGGGGTTAATTATGTAGTTATGAAAAGTAAAACCAAGTCCTATGAGAGAGTACATATATACCAGACCTGAACTACTACAGTTCAGATTATTTAAAACCTTGAGGTTTTTTATCTTTTTGGTATACCTCCCTTAGCAAAATACTACTGAACATATTGATAATGATAAATATGATAAAGCTCACAGAGAATATAATTAAACTATGTTTAAAATGTTAATATTTATAAATTTCATCTAAGGCTTTTACAAAAGTTGCCAAAGGTACAGTGTGTGTGTATGTTAGAAATAATTGTAGTACCAAACAATGGGACTTTTTTTTTTTCAAAAAAGGAAAGACAAATGTTTGTTTTGAATTTGCTTTTACTTACAGGAATGCTCTCAAATTGGAACAGAAACTTTCAGGTTATTTTTGCAGCAGAAGATTTAAGCTATTAATTCAATAACCTTTCCCCTTGTATATATTCCCTTTTCCTATAAAAGCTTCAGGGTGGCTTTGAAAGAATACATTTTCTTCTTTTCCCCATCTCTTACAAAAGACTTCTCCATTTAGTATCTTTCTCTGTCCGGATGCACCATTGACATGAATCTTGCTGTCACTAACCCATTAAGAGCACACACTGAAGTAGTATCCCTGGTTTTTAAGAAATGCAGAGTTTTGACTAGAAGGCACATCAACCTCCTTCCCTCATGCTAGATCAAGGATTCCTATTGTCAGATGCAGTGGGCATGAAAGCAGCAATTTTACAGCACAAAACCTCCAATAACATTTACTGCGGTTGGCTGAGATTGAAATGCACACAGGCACTGCTCAGTCTTGGTTTCTTAAGCACCAGCTTCCCTTGGCTTCTAGCCAGTTTGTGCATTTCAAAGAGACAGTCCTTTAAGGGGAAAGAGTTTTCCTTGTAACTTGCTATGGGGTAAACAGACCATTCAGGCATAGTTTATTGCATTACATAGTTGACTATGCATAACAGAATGAAACACCGCAATTGGCAGAATTATTTTGATCATTGGAATTCATAAGTATGAGATGCCTTTTCTAAGCCAGAAAAAAAGAAAAGAAAAGGTGTGAAATTTTATTATATTTAGCCAGGTAACCTTCTTGTGAAAACGCTTAAGCCATTTCTTTTTTCCCCCTTAGGTAAATCGATTCCTCTAATTCTATACAACTACTGTATAAGACAAAATAGCAGCTCTTTAAAACAAAGGAACTATCAAATTGAATTTACTATTTATTGATTTAAATAAGATAAAGAATATTCTTAACTCTCCTTCTGTAATCAGGAAGATAAAATGCTTAATACTGGCTGGATTATGCCCAAATTTGTTTTAATTTGACATCAGATTGGTATATTTGGGGGCGGGGGTGATCTGTTACTATTGTAAATGAATTTTCCATGTCTCTCCCCCCTTCCCAGATGTGTTGAACTACAATTCGCAGAATCTTCCAGAAAGCTATGGGTTATGCCTGACACATCAGGAGAACACTAGTTTGGGCTACTCTCGTCTCATTCCTCACTATAATCATAGTTAATGCTGTTAATTATGATCAGCATTTACTGGACTTCTAATTTAGGATTTAAAAATCATAGTTTTTTAACTGATAGCCTTTAGGGCTAGAGGGCAGTGTATAAATACCATTAATAAATAATAAATAAATAGTTTTAAATAACTGATAGCTTTTATAAAGAAGGCAATTTATGCAGCATAGGAAACCTTCCAGTTTAACTAGTCTTAATGTTATGAATGGAAAAGTAGATATATGTACTGGGTAGAATTAGGACAACTATGTGTTAACTTTTGCCAAGTGCAGCTTAGCATCCAACACTTTTCTCCAGCTTGTAATGTGTGGTCAAATTCTAATGTTTTCTGTTAAGTTTTTCATATTGATTTTATTTATGCAGTCATTAAATCATGACCTTTTAATTTGTGTATGTACAGTACTCTTGTGAGTGTATTTTAATGATTTTATAGTATTATGTTTTAACTGTGGGTTTATGTGTTTTTAATTGTGTTTTGTATTTTACTATGCTGTGTCCCACCTTGAGGAGAGGTGGGAAAGAAGTAAAATTTATTAGTAGCATTAGTATTATTTAGATCTGTTTTGTTTCCCTCTGTTTAGTCCTCTCCCCATTTCTTCAAAAACGAGTGGTGCAATCTACCCAGTCCCATAAATTGCAAAACAGCATTTTAAAGCAAATGGTATGTAAGAATTTTAAGAGAAGCTTGAATGAACATGTTAAAAATTATTTTTGCATATAAAGAAAAACTCTACTATGATGATAAAACATCTAGAATTCTAATTGTTGCTTTATACGAACAGCTTCTAGTAGTATGATGCAACAATCCTTCAAATTTCATTTTGTATATGTGATTTCTGTATCCTTTTAAAGAGTTCATGCCACGTTAGATTTCTCTGCTGTCAAGAATTGTTGTTATGATGTCTGAACGTAAAGTGGCATAATTTTGTTATTATTGAACAAAGTGTGGCTGCAGTGTTCAAATCTTTTAGTTGCCTCAGATAGCTATCAGTATGGTTTCCTATAACCGGTATTAAGATGATGGGCTTTTTTACTCTGTATTAATGCAGTGCTTCATTCAAAAGTGAGTTCAAGGTCTGCTTTTACTTTTGTGTTGTGAATCCCCCCTCACCACCTCCCAAACACTTTCAGGAACAATTTGAAAAGGTATCTGAGGTAGTCTTACATTTCTGGGTTGCTTTCCAGTAGCTTGCCCTCTGCTGAGTAGGAAGAAGGCAAGAATAAGAATGACCTTGAACCTCTCTGTCAGTGTATATGCCTGTAGCGAAAATGCTTCAGAAACCAAGTGAAGCACTTCTAATGAATTGTGCTTTTGATTCTTTGAATCTGCACAGCATCTCCATCAGGTTTTTACAGCTGGACTCTTCCTGTAATTGCTACTGGGATGAGATGCACAACATGGGGTGTTGAAACCAAGTACTTATATTGTCTTACTGGCCAAAAATATATGGCATAGTAGGAGCAACAGACTTCATGAAATTCACACTTGTATATCTTCATGTTCTTCGCCCATTTCTGACATGCTGCTGATCTGTCAGCAGGCACTCTAGATGGAGGTGATAAAAACGACAAACTCAAAAGGTGTTTCTTAAAGCTGACATGTATCCTTCAAGGGGAAAAAAATCTGGTTGTAAATATGTAAGGCTTGAAAACTGTATCATTGGTTGCAGCGGGAATATTGCAGTATTTATGCTGGAGTGATAATGTTGGTTTCAGTGAAACTCTTGCAGTAATCCTCTGTGAAATTTTCTCTTTGTCCTACAGTAGTTAATATTTTTGCTATTGACTTAATGACTCCAATCAGAGGTTTAAAATTTAGCAATACTTTCATGGTTTTAGTACAAGAACAATGTTGTACTTTGCCTTTGCATATGGAATAAGTAGGGTAGAAAAATAAACAGATTAGCTTCAAAATCTCTTTACTAAACTCCTGGCTCATCTGGCCTATTGTGATTTGACTTGCTTTTCAATGCTGCAGTTTTTCTAGATGGAACCAATTAGTTCCATTTTCTTGAGGGCTACTAACAGTATACAGTTTACAAAATTAATGTAGTTCCCAGTCTTTTGCAATATGTAACATATTTTAACCTTTAAGCCTCCCTCCCCTCCCCACCCCAGTGCACTTCATTATACTTTTTCTGTTTGGAGCTGGCTTTAACAATATCTTTCAAAACTGTATGCTATCTCTAAATGACAGTATACCAAAAGGTGACAACTCATTTTAGTAAATATTAGTGCTACAGCGTGGGAACCAGACCGTGTACAATTTTGTGGTGGCTCGTTGGTCTTGGGGTTGGGCAAATCATTTCTATTCTGACATATCTATGAATGGATGGTTTTTGCTCATGTGGCATTTAGCCAGTTACTCTGAAGGCATTTTTAAAAGGCAGGAACAGGAAACAGCCTAAAGCTCAAGAGAGTTTTTCTCCCTTTCTGTGATAAATTTAGATATTTATAAGTTAAACAAAAGTCAAAATGACACTTTCTGCATATATTATTTTTATGAAATGCAGAGATAGGTGTTGGCCTTAGGCCTCGAGAATTTTCTGCTTAAAGGTACTACTTCTGCTTCACAACCAAGCCTGGCTCTGTCTGCTCTTAAGTGGGCTGCGGCAGGTTGGATGGAGGTTTACTGCTTCTTATGATATCAGGTAGTATTTGGCTTTAGCAAAATGATTTCACATCTTCTGTGGCTCTGGAAAATTCAGAGCCTGATAAAGCAGGCAGATGAGGTGAAGGACCCTCATGGGATGGTAGCAGTATTAATTATTCATAGCAAAGGACAACAGATGAAAGTAGTGCAGATATTAATACACAGTTCTTCCAACAGGATTGTCACCCTCTCCCCCCCCCCGCCACCCCACTTTCCTGGGGAAAGTATGTCTGCAATACCCCACCCCACCCGTACTTAACAGTGCTTCAGGCAAAAGGGAATTAATCTGTCTTTGAGACTCCACTCACCAGAAAACATGTATTTCAAAGAAAGCATTTGCATTTTATAGTGGGAATGGAAAGGGGTGCACTTGTGGTAAACTGCACGGAGACCAGATTTTGCCTTATTCTATGCACCAGATAGTCTCTTTACTTAGAATTTAATTCTCATACAGCTTGATGGAAACTGTTTCCACCAAACTTAATGGAGTCCACTGAGAACCAAGCAAGTCCTCCCACAGCTGCCATGTCTTCAAAAGCCTGTCTTTGCTCCCCCCCCCCCCCCCGCCCTGCCCTCAGTTTCCTGCTGTGAAAACAGTGACCCTCCTCTGGGAGCTGGCTGTAGCTAGCCAAGTAGCTGTCTAGAGCTAGATTGATTCAGACATACTATATTACAGTTCTCACACATGCATTATCCCTCCTTTTTCTGCCAGGGCTCAGACAGCCTGCTTTCCCTCCTGCTATCAACGTGTGAGCAGTGGAGATAGATTGAGTCTAGAAACATGCCAGTGAGATGACTATTCCATCTTTTATTCTCGCACTTTAGTCTCTCCTTTGTGTCTAGCCTTCTTTTCAAGGGAAAGCGGTATTAAAGAGGAGGGGGACATAGCTTCCTGTAGGCAACAAGGGGGAGAGACAATGGTGGCTAACAGTGGGGGGATATTTCTCTTGCTTGTGCGGCTCATGTCTCCCTCTTTCCAAAGCAGAGAAAGGACGAAGAAAAATGGCTGGCAACTGGGCATGCCTACAGACCAAACCTGTCAAGTGCCATTTACCAACCCCGTATATCTGCCTCATTGTGCCATGTACAGTTTATGATGGCAGACAGGATACATTATAATCAGCCTTCTAGCAAAGCTACTTGCCAAACAGCCAGGAGTGAGAAAGTCCTCAGTCTGTGTGAGCGCTAGTGCCCAGCATCCCCAGGGGGCTGCACTGCAGCAGGCAAAGTGTTTGAGAGTGTCTGAGAAAGAGATATTTTTGCATAGGTTTGCACAGTAATTCAGCCCCACTCCCACTCAGCTTTTTTTCTTCAGTTTGTCCAATAAGTGGGGCCTGCCAACAATTAATTATTAGTATAGAGGATAAACCTAGTAAGTGGAAGGAGAAAGAGAAAGTGTCTCTGGTCCTGTTCTTTAGTTCCCCCTGTTGAAGTCTCAGGAAAGAAATTTATTTTTGGAAGAAAAAAAAAATCCTGAAATAGATACCCCACTGGTATCTATTGAAACTATTTTCTCTTGTAGGTGGTTTAGGACAGAAGTTTGAAGCCTATTCTAGCTCTGCATGTTGCTGACTTTAGAATGAGGGCATATAATAGGGCTACATGGCCGTTTAGAAATAATCCTGAGCAGTGTTGATTAGAAATTAAGAAAAATGGTAAGATGGTCCTTGCCAGCTGCTGAACAAAAATACTTGTCTAAGTCAAGCCCCAGTTTGTAGATCATTGGTTGTAATTTGTATTTTTATTTAAATATGTAAATCTTGCATATAAAAAGCTCTGCCTTGCAATATCCATATCTGTTCAGGTAAACAGATTTCCACCCATCACTTATTTTATAGACTGCTTCCTGGTTATCTTCTCTGTGTTGTCCTGTTTCTGATGTAAAGCATACAAAATCCTTCTACAAATGTAAAATAGTGGCTCCTGTTTCTAGGTCCACTAGAGGTAAGTGATAAGGCTTCTTTCTTGCAGATTCTTGTTATGGTATCTTGTATAGCACTTGGAAGTAACTTGTGAAAGCTTACTTTGGCAACAAATTACTTATTGCAGTAATGAACCAGAATGGATTTAGCTTCTTGCCTCTAACAACCAATATTATAATTCACTACTTTTCTGAGTAAGGTAACATAATTTCTGGCACTTGCTCATTACTTGGTTTATTCTGACTCAGTCTGAGTGATGAGAAGGAATAGAGAAAGGGCTACATTAGACACATGGCTTTGTTGGATTTTTTAAAAATTGAAGTTAACTTCCCTTTTCTACCTTCCTTCATCCTGCCCATATGAAAACAATTGCTGCTACTAGCCCCACAGAGAGAAAAAGAAAGAGAGAGTCAGTGTGAATTCATAGGGTGGGTGGGCTTCCTCACTAGGTTGGCAGCTCCAAATAGCATCACAGGGCATGTACTTGGATTGGTTGAGTTGAAGTGAGAAAGAGAGTTACAACAGATGGGTGAAGAAGTTGTATCTTTCAGGGGCACAATAGTAACAGTAGCATGCTAATAATTAGTAATCAAGCAAAATACTTTCTGGAATTGTTTGGGATCAAGGTAATGAGCAGCATAACCAGTTGCTTCAAAAAAAGGAACATCCAAGCTCTGAGCTTATATTTCTTAACAGAGTTGGGCAAGGTAACCCAAGGTATTTATAATCTGGCTTACTTTTCCCTATTCCTATTTTGTCATCACCTGTAAGCAGGAATTAAGAGCAGAAGAATGTGAAATCAATAAGTAATTAAGGCAAAAGTCCTGGACATTTACACACCTACACCACTAATAGTAAGTGCCATTAAACATAGTGGGGTTTACTTCAAAGTAAGTACATGAAGTTCTAGGTATTAAATCTTCCACCTAAATTAATACATTACAAATGTACTAGGAAAGTGTTCTATTCTACAAATGGAAATTTTATTAAAAGAAATCCTGTGTCATACGTTCCCTGATTCTCTTCTTGCTGCTCATTGTCAGATTTTTTACTTACCAAAATAATTTTCTAAAGTAATTTCTACTTATGTGAAACAGCTTCCACACCCTCACAGGTAAAGAATATTTTAGTACAACCTTTCCATTTGTTTTTTCTTTTCTCTCATACTTAATTGAAGTATTTTTTCTTGCTGATGTTTTGTGCATCTTGCCCCTTATTTCTGTTTGTTAAAGCTCTCCATGGAATACGAACCTTTCATATGGAGGTGTTTTTCTCAAAATTTGCATGCTTTAGGATAGGTATTTAATTGGCAGGAGGTGGGGAATCAATTTTCTTCCCATACTACTTCCTTACAAAGGCCCTGCATAATGAATAGCAATTGTCTTTTAGCATAATTGAAATAGGCAAATGTTTTCTCCTTTTTCATACTAGTGTGCCTAAGTAATGGAAAGATTTCATAATTTGTTGGTAAATTAAAAATATCAATTTTAGCTGTCTAAAACAGGCTGCAACCCTGCAAAATCCTCCTGCACAAATGTCAGCTTGCAGTTCCTAATGTAAACAAGTTTGTATTCTTCTCTTGCCATGCACCTTTAGGGAGTTGAGTTGAGCGCAGAGTAGCTTTTAACATTCATTTGCAACCACCTCTCATTGAAAACCATAGCTCACACAGGCTGAAAGAGTCTTCACTGAAATGTTGAGTGAACTTGAACGTTTACCAGAGATCAGGATTTGGCATGTCTGAAAGAACTCCCCCGACAGCCATCTTTGTTGTCTTGCTTTTCCCACATCTGTCCACCTGTGGCATGCTATCTGGTCTCCTTAACTGATCCAACCCTATCAGTAGGTGCAATGAGGTGTCTTCTCCAAGTTGTTGACTTTGGCTTTCATGAAAGGGAAGCCAATCATGAATGCTTTAATTCACTATTATTATATTACAGTGGTATGAATAGGCAGATGTTCTACCTCAGATGCCAAAATACTTTGGTTGGGTTAAGTACTTTGCAGTTTAGGTTGGGGTAGGAGGACTCTAATATACATCCACAAAAAAGGGGACACAAGAGACTTTAGCAACTATAGGACCATAGTACTGATCTCTCACGCATGCAAAATTATGCTCAGAATACTGCAACATGGACTTCAGCCACATATGGAGAGAGAAATCTCAGAGGTACAAGCAGGGTTCAGGAAAGGAAGAGGCACTAGGGACCACATTGTAAACATACGATGGTTAATGGAGTGCACTAAGGAATTCCAAAAGGAAATCAACATGTGCTTTATAGACTATAGCAAAGCCTCTGACAACACCGATCCCTTTTATCCAGGCTTAGGTGTTCTGTCCAAGAGAGAAACAAATGTTGCAATGAACAGAATGACTTGGGAAGAATCCTTTACCACTACCTTGGATCTAATGATGGCACTACAGGTATCTATTTATACCTGGCTCTGAGAGGTTCTCACACCAAAGGACTATGTAAGGAATGACCAGGCAATTTTCTGGTCACACTCCCATGTACCTTAACACTGAGGATGCCACATAGCCAAACACTGAAGAAAGAGCAGCAGCTCTCCAAAGGTATGGCATGTGATGAATTCAGTGGCACCAGCAGTTTACTACCTGAGTTGATAGCCTTACTAGGTCTTGTGGTAGAACTGGCCAGTCACATCATTCTGCATAAAGGTACAGTACTGCCCTGACGAGAGAGAGGAGATTCTCTACTGTGGTGTTCTGTCTTCTGGAATGACCTTTCCAGGGTGGTGTGGCAGCCACCAATCCTGATGTCATCTCAGCCCAAAGTAAATAAAAGCCTTTTTGGTAGCTAGGATAAACGTTAAATTCTTTTACCTGTTCTGCTTATTTCTGTGGAGTTGCTTTTGCAGTTTGGTTGTTTTTTCGTTACCATTTTTGAAACATATTCCTGAAAAGTTTTAGTGGAGGTTGATGTAAATATATTTCATTACAATAACCACTTAATCAGCATTATTAGTTACATACAGACCGTGTTTCAGAACAGGCCTGGTAGCTTATGGCCAATTAGAACCATCCCAAGGAAACCAGCTGGGAAATTACTGCAAACTGGTAGAGAGCCATTTCTTTCAAGCTGTTAATAGACCACCAGTGATTAATATAGATAATTATACCCAAGTACTTTTGTGGGATATTATTTATGGAATTACAAACCTGATCCAGGCTTTAGAATCTGTGAAACACAGAATCTACAACGTATTGCTGATGCCTTTTTCAAAGCTCTATTAAAGCTTTCTACTTTAGCATTTTCTTTTATTCCAAAATTATTTATCTCAAAATTAATTGTTGCCAGGCTCCAACATTACAAATCACTGCAATGCCTGCATCATCATCATCATCATCATCATCATCATCATCATCATCACATTTATTTATATCCCACCCTTCTCCCAGGACAGCTTACAACAGAGCTTTCTGGTTTGATTTGATCCTGATGGAGAGGCAGGATATAAATTTATTATTATTATTATTATTATTATTATTATTATTATTATTATTAATGCTCATCTGAAAAGGAAGGTTTTCACCTGTCATTTTATTGCCAAGATGTGTTCAGAAGGGGAATGCATTTGCCTTCCTCTGAGAATGAGAGAGTCTGACTCTCCTGAGGCCACCCACTGTGTTTCCCCGGCTGAGCCAGGATTCGAACACTAGTCTCCAGAGTCATGATCGAATATTCTACAGAAATATTAATAAGTGAAGTAAAACATGTGTTGTCACAAATATGAAGAGCACAGAGTCTTATATATCAAAAGGTGTTTGAAAGTGACCCTGACACTGTAGAAAGACAGCAGCGTATGGGAAGTGATTGAATCTTTCCAGAACTTGTGAAACTTGTATAAAAAGTTCAAAAGGCTTCACTGAAAATTATTGTTATTTATTTCCCTATGCAATGATAGTTTGAAGACCAGCTAGTAATAGTTATCTATCTATCAGATAGTTATCTGTCACAAAATTTGGGAGAGAAAACGAGATCTGTTTTCAGTCGAATAGTAACAAAATATATATATATTTTATTCGCCTAATTTATACCCTTATATACATAGCCTCTGAAAATTGATGTGGCAAAACAATTAAGAGGAAATATGCTATATACATTCATAACCATAATGGTTCAGCTTTTACACAGTTAGTTTTATGATTCACATGCTGGATTTGTATTTATTATATCTAAAATAATTGGAGCTGTATGTACTTTACCTGAGAAAATTCCTAGTTTTTAAAA
The DNA here is from genome assembly GCF_019175285.1 of Sceloporus undulatus. Taxonomy (NCBI): domain Eukaryota; kingdom Metazoa; phylum Chordata; class Lepidosauria; order Squamata; family Phrynosomatidae; genus Sceloporus; species Sceloporus undulatus. The sequence goes on along the minus strand of NC_056526.1, from coordinate 130,387,546 downwards.
AAATGTACAATATTTTATTTTTCTATCAGCAAATCCATTTAACTGAGTTCTTTGTCTTCAGGCAATATACAGCATGATTTTGTGATAACTGTAGGTATTCACTCTGAGGATTTGCAGTTTGAGATGAAATTCACACCTTCTCAGTCTCAACAAGAGTCCTCCATAAAGGTAGAACATTCTGTACGTGAGTGTAGGTGGGAATCCCTAAAGAACTCATAACAGCATGGAAATGCAGTGCAGGTTCTCTTTATTCTTTCTACATAGCTTCACCCACTAGAGAAAGGCATACATCTCAGTCAGGGTGAAGCTTAGCAATATATTTATTCTCAGAGTGGCTTGCATACTTTGATAGCCATATCTATGCAATAACTTCATTTTCAGGCACTAACGACATCAGTATTATAGATCAGAGGAGCTGTTATCATTCTTAGGGCTTTTTTTAGTGTTACATTGCACACTAGCTTTTCAGTTCATGTAGAAAGTACTTTGAATAATTGTGGTTGTGATGATATATTTGGGAAATGTCTGTTGCAAACATGCTTCGCATACATACAAGAATTCCTTCATTCACACACAATAAATCTGCATACGTCCTGTGGCCTGGTCCTTGCAGTGGTTACAGGGGCTAGCTTGCATTGAGTAGCAGGACTTTTGCTTGTAACCACGATTGGCTTTACAGAGGCCTGTTACAGACAGCCAAAATAAAGCTGCATTGAGTCACAGTGGAGGTATGATGTTTCAATGATGCATGTGTCCTAAGAGTCCAGAAGTCACACCAAAGCCACGCTCCAGCGAGGATGGCTTTGGTGTGGCTTCTGGACTCTTAGGACGCATGCATCATTGAAACACCATACCTCCACTGTGACTCGAAGCAGCTTTATTTTGGCTGTCTGTAACAGGCCAGAGTGAGCAAAATGGTTTCTTAGTGACACTACATTTTATGCCAGTATTCCTGTATCTATCAACTTTACCTTAAACATACAACAAGCAAGGCTCTCTTGTTCATCTCATTGGGAAAAGATTCTTATAAGAACAGTAAAGCTTTTTTTTTTAAACTGTCTTTGGGTGAGAAATTCAGAAAAACTCAGGTTTATATTTTTGGAACTTCTGTACATAACACACACACACCCACTTCCAGATCTATACCTTCACATGTGCGGACACACAGACAAAATGTCTTGGAAATTTCTGGAAAACTGAATTTCTACCTTGTCTAACAAAGTTGGTAACAGGGAGAAATGTGGGGGACATTTTTCATCTGATTGAAAAATACTGATGCCTAGTATTGCCAAGGGGTATAAATCCTGGATTATTCCATCCTTGCATGCAAGGACAAATAATTACTGTTTCTTCCCACTGTGGAAATAAACAAATAAATATCTGAAAGAATTCTGGAGGATTTTTCTGCACAGAAAGATATGGGGGGTTTTTTGCACACAAAACATGTTTTCTGCATAGAAACATTTTTTAAAGCAGAAAACATTCTTTGTGTGAAAACCTAATGTGTTGTTGTTGATTGTTGTTGTGTCATTGTGATTATTGCTTTCCAGTAAAATCATCTAAAACACTTCAGGTTGTTCAGATGCCCCTCCTCCTACAAAAAAACACCCCTCACTGCTGTATTCTTAGTAAGGTTTCCCAACCCTTGAGAAACCCATTTTTCACTCAAGATATGAATAATAAAGAATATTATTCCCATTTAGTATCCACTACCATAGCCATACTGCTCTTGCCTCTTCCTGTATATCTGACAGCAATATAGCTCTCTTTCTTGTCTTCATTTTCACTCTAAAGTTCTATGTGATCCTTCCCTCCACCTTCATGCAATTGTCATCCTTTAATTAGAGCTTCACTCTCACATAGAACTTAGTTTATTTTTCATTTATTGATTTAAAGGTAGAAGACTGTATCTCAAAGTGGTAACAGTCCGCCTTCACTGTGATCAAAAGGCAAGGGAAACAAAAGAACTGAGAAAGATGAGTTCATTGTTTCTCAGATGACGTTTTAGGCACAGTAGTTTACAAATTAGGAAAATAATGTGTTAATTATAATTATTTATGGTCACACATTACATCTGCTTTATGATATGGAAATATGTCTTAATCCTTTGGTGATTCATTTCTATGGGGCATAATTTCTGTCTGTGAATTGAAACTCATTCCTTTCTTGAAGAGAAAACTTGATATCCAAGGCAAATTTGTTCTCTTTTGGCCCCATATTCCTCCTTTCTGCTCATGGCAGGAATGTATATCATAGGACCATACTGAAACTAGCATGGTGCAGCTCAGAGGTAATTGTTGCGCAGGTCAAAAGCTAAGGTTAGAGGCTGGAGTTGCTGCTGCTTCTACTGCCTTCCCTATCTCTCATTTACCTTTAAATGCCAGTACTGCTTGAACCACTTTGACCTCAGCTGTATTCACTTCTAGCTAAACTGGCTATGGCACTGAGTAGAAAGCAGGGACCAACTATGCCCAAACCTCCACAATCTTAACATTTCAAGCAATATTTTATATCTCATTCTGATACATCCACCACTGTGAAAATAATCATAGTCCAGCTGTCCAGCTCTTTTGATCAGGAAGGTTCTGTATTGAGCTGAACATTGCTTTCAGCTGTGAGGACATCTGAAAGGAGAAAAATGAACTTGCTTTGACCTGTTTGATGTAACCTGTTCAGGAGAGGTATTTTGAGCTGGAAATCTAAACTAGCCATTGACAGAAAGTGGCCAAATGGTGTTCACTAGTGGTTGCAGTAACTACTTCTCCAGTTTAGTATTTGGAAGTGCTGTGTAAAAATCCTGAGGCTGAAAACATGGATTATTATTTCTAGGCTTGTTTCAAATGGGAAATATTGGTGGAAGGGCTGCAGGATTGTAGCACTGACAGTGTTGGGAGGATGAGAGACACTGTTTCCCTCAAGTGTATTTTTTAAAATTAATCTCCTCTCTTCACTTACTAGAATCATCTGCTCCCCCCCCCCCCCATGAGTAAGAAAGGAATTAGTCGGTCTTTTCTGTCCAGTCAAGGACTTGCTCCAATAAACTGCAGTCATGCCCCTTCCACAAGCAACAGGGCTATTTTCGTGAGTAATTTTTTAAAAATTGCATTTCCTGACTGACAAGGGATGCCAATTTGCAGACTGTAGCTGTGGGCAAAACAAGGATAAATGCCATGCTCCAGGTGCCAGTGCTGCTTCTCTTTCCAGAAGGCCACATAGTTGTCCTGGGCTCTGGCAGCCTGGCAGGGGATAGGGCTTGGAAGCAAGTGAAGGATTTTCTCATGTCCTCTGCTAGCCCAAATAACCTAGTGTACTTCCCTCCAACGTGCCAACAGTCAGTCAGCTTTGCTCATCATCCCTAACCATCCTCCCTTACTGTTGTAGATTTTGTATAGATTGTTTTGTTAGTGGTATCACAATGCTAATGTTAATTGACTTTGCATGGAGGCCAGACTCAGTTTAGTGGTAGATGGGACCCGTGTGCCCATATTTGGTATGGAGTGGTGTAAGCAAGAACATTTGTCTTTCCTGCTAACTTCTGAGACATTGCTGCCCCATCACAGATATATCAAAGGCTTTCCCCCACCATGCTTCTCCCACAAGGGAAGACAAAGACTCAGAAGCAAATGGAAAACATGCTGTAGTTGTATTTCAGGTGGGGAAAAAAACTATTGTTTTGTCATCTTTCTCCCTAACATGGCATCTTTATGCAAACTTTTTATTGTACTGTAATTGGAAGTTTAGACTTTGTGGAATTTAGACTGCACTGCCTGGCAGTTGTAATGACAATGCAAAAGAGGCCCATTTTCTTCATAATGTGCACTGTAACAGTTGTACACTGTGGAGGGATTATGCTAGCCTGCATACATTTTGGATTTTTGCTCATGTCTGGTCCAGTTTGATGCTTAAATCAAAGAGTACAGTCATGAGCTGGGCTGCAGTCAAGTGCTGTGATCTTTCTTTCTTTTATCTATTCTGGCAGTCTCTGCCCTAGGACTAAAGCGTCACAGTAAAAGGAAAAAGTTTAATATTGCATGACTGGGCCACACGTGTTCACACTTCACTTCAAACTGACCTTAAAATTCACCTGCTGGAGAGAGACCATCTGAGTGTGGCTTTCTAGTGGGTATATTTTAAGGTCAGTTTGAAGCTCCTGTGCAGTTTTGGAAAAATGAAAGTATAAATAGTGATGGACATAAAGATGTCATTTGCCATCTCTTTTTTATCTTTAAGAAACAAAACCTTCTTCATTTCAGATACATCAATCATTGCTGGGGTGGGGGAAGGCTGCCTGTTATCTTTGAGTGATGCTTCCAGTCTTTCGAAAGATAGATTGAATAAGATTTTCCTCCCTCAGAATCATTTGAGGCATTTCTTCACCTATTGTCCTTTGTCTCTTTTTCTAAGTTAAAATGTTATGCACAAACACAAACCTCTACTTTAATCTTCTTTCATGGTTCCCAGATAATAGACATTGCAATTACATAGTGAGGTGATGGCTATTTCATTGTTTAAAATGAGCTCAGTAACTTGAACTGAAATAGATTCAATCTGGAAAGTCGAATTTGTTTTAATTACCTTGCCATTTTAAAGTTTAGTGTGACTTGAGAATTACTGAAAGTGGAAGCCCTGAACTTCTTTTGTGGAAATGGCAAGAAAGATTGTTTATGGGAGTGATATCTGAATAGATCTGATGAGCAGTGGCACAAGAAAGTTGTTCAGTGACCAGCTTTGTTCCAGCATTTAAAAGAAATGTCTGGAGTCACCCGTACATTTGTTGAATTTAATTAAAGTCATTTAAAGAACTAAAAGGTTATTCTTGAAGTTTGATTTCTACATTGTCTCTACTATCATTTACTCTTATGTTCTCTTCACTTTCATTTTCAGAAGAAGAGGAAATTTCAGACTGCTGTAATACAGTTAAATCTATTCTTTAATAACTGCCTATGTACCTTTTCACTTTAGAATCATCTGTGTCCTAAGTATATCCTTGGTGATGTGGATATTTATTTAGAGCCTTAACCCAGCCAGACTTCTGTAATTATAAATTGTCTAGCTTTAGATGGAAGACATTTCAGTATATGCCTAATTCACCCTTGTAAGTCACAATGCAAAATTTACTAGCCTGCCGAAGCCTTTTCTAGATTGATGTGGGTTGGCAGAAGAAGACAGGAAAGTTTTATTTCTTTGCCAAGCCCAGAGGAAGAGGCTTTTCTTTTCCAGGAGTCCCTTTGGTTTCTGTGTTTGGTGCAGAGAGGAGGGGCACACTCTACCCCCTATTAACTAACCTACTCACTCACATGTAGTTCCATGGATGGAATTTTGAGTTGTGTATGGCTACAAGGCTAGTGCTTTACATACAAAATTGGCCAATTTTTTCTCCTGAAATTCATATATTTCTAGTGTGCTTAGGATGGGTTGATGGTACCATTATCCGTTTTGCTTGTTTGGTTAATGTGCATAATAATATTTCACAGAATGATCCACATAATAAGGAGGAGCCCATTCACACTACACAACTATAATGCTGTTGTTGCTTTTGAATGCTAGGGAACTATAGTTTTGTGAGATATTTAGCCTTCTGTGTCAGAGAAGACAAGAGGCAGTTAAAGCAGTCTCAAGCTGGATTATTTCTGCAGTGTGTTTTGTACTTTCTAGTACAAGGATAGAATGCCATCCCATTCAGGCAAGTCTCCCCCTAAAAGATCACATTCAGAGCTTAGCAATACTCCTGGATGTTCATCTGCCAGCTGTGCCCCAGAGTTCTTTTGACCAGCAACTAGTGTTGGAGCTGCATGCATTGTTGATGAGGCAACATTTGGCCGTGGTTTCATGTGTATTAGGTACACCTTGACTGCACTACTGTAATATGCTCTATATGATGCCAAATTTTGGCTAGGCAGTGTGCTGGAATCATATTTGTATCACCTGTACTCTGCTAGTTTGTTTCCTTATGCAAGTCTGTGTTTGGTATTAATTTTGAATCCTAAATGGCTTGGGACCTGACTACACAAAGGATTGTCTCCTTCCATGTAAGCCTACCTATCATTTCATGTGCGCACCACTAATTTCAGAAGCACAGTTGGCAGCAGTTTCTGAGGGCTACAAGGCAGCACCCCATATGTGGAACTCCCTCATTGCTTCCTGTAATCTCCCTCTTTTTTATCAATATTGGTTGGCACGTAACATTTTTCTTTGAACATGATACTTGTTAGTTTAAGCTTTGTGTTGTTTCTGTTGCTGCTTTTTAAATTCCTAATTTAAAACTCCTTTTCTCTTTTCTAAGTTAGTTTTATATTCTTCTTTTGGAAGACAAAGCGGAGTATAAATTCTTCAAATAAATAAAATGTAAGGTTAGAACTTTACACATATATATGTTATGTACTGTTAATACACTTGTTTGAATACACTTGCTAATATATATATATATATAAAACCTCTCTTAAAACCTTCATTTAAATAGTTATCTTACCTTTAGCTGGCTACTGACTTCCCCAACAACACAAATAGTTGTATAAAATAGTTTGTTGTTTGGCTAGATATGCAAATGCTGTGATGTATGCTATAGGAGTTAATTCCAAAGAATGGGGAAATGTGTTCATAGTGAGTATAAGCAGCTGCTACAGGAGAAGAGAAAACAATTCCAAAACCAATACACTCTCCTCCCTTCCTTTCATTATAGCCAGTAAGATTTGCTTGCTTGCCCTCCTTACACATATTGTGGGCCATATTGCTTTACTCAGGTGTATTTTGACAGTGCTTGAGAAGTTCTGACTGTCTGTTCACATGTGAATAATTGATAGATTCTTTTCCTCCTGGAAACATGGTCTTACAGTACTACTAAACTGTAATTGTTGTTGTTTTTTTATCAAGTGAGCAGTAGTTGTTGTTATTGTGTGCCTTCAAGTTGTTTTTGACTTATGTCAGAAGGTGACCCTAAGGTGACCCTGTCCCATGTTTTTCTGGGACTGAGAGTATGTGACTTGCCCAAGTCACCCAGTGATGTTCCATGGCCAAATGGGGAATTGAACCTTGGTCTCCAGACTTGTAGTACCAACAGTTTTACTATTATGGAAACTTTCTTGTAGCAGCTTGCTCTGGCTTTTGCTTAATTATCAAGCAGAATTGACTCCATATGTTTTGTATGTTTGCTTGTTTGTTCTTCACAATGCAGTCTTTTCTCATAGTGGGTTCAAAATAAAGAACTGGTCCTGCTAGGTCTTGTCTCTCATTGCTGCATTTGGAAGCAAAGTAAAAGAAACAAAAATGTGAAACTAATTACTTGCAGAACTTTCAAATAGTTGTTTAGGAGTCTGTGACTTATTTGTCTGGCTGTAATTGGGAGAAGATAAGAACTTCAATACAAGTAGATAAGGAAAAGTAATTTCTGGGCCATCTAGTAGAAGGGAGCAAGTACATCCCAAAGAAATTATATTCTCCTTCAACTGCCTGGGACTCTGCATTGGTCAGAAGAGATGAGAAAAGACAAGGTATGGATGTGGGTCTGTCAGGGATGTAGCCAGGATTTTAGGAAGGGGTGTGTGATGTCCTTCCAGGACTATTTGAATCTCCCCCCCCCCCATTTTCTTTTGTGTTGGTTCAGGCCATAGAATATTTTAGTGTAGGAAAATTCATTGTATTAGTTGTGAGAGGAGCTGTAGGATCCCCTGCATTTTTCCAGGTTTGGTTTGCCCTTGCCCAGCATGCTCTGCCTTAGCTTGAGGCTTTTAGTTTGGAGCAGTCTTTGCTGTGAGCAGGCAGAGAGCTGTCTTTTGGTGGCAAACAGGCCCAGACAGCCGGAAAGGGCATTTCTTACACGTTAGCCAAATCAGTTACCAGGTACTACTTAGCCATTTTAGTTACCAACAACAAGTGAGTAAAGGAATTCAGGAGCCGAAAGACCCTGCACCAGCTCCATTGAGAGAGGAGAGCAAACCAAGATCAGACCCAGAAAGATGACATCCTGAAGACTGCCGAAAGCCAAACTGTAAAGTATCTTTTATTTCAAGTTATTTAGAGCTGGGGAGGAGAAAACTCTTTATTTTTGTTCTTGAAATTAAACTTCCCCCTTTTTGAACTTTACATTCAGCATCAGAGCCTTTTTGGGTAGAAGAGTTTGATCTCACCAGGGTACCGGCGTTGCACACCCAAATCTGCCACCATCTTTAGTTGGGTGTGTCTTCACAGGGGGGTCCAGACTAAGTGCCACCATTATAATGGGGCTTGGGCGCAGCGGCGCAGCAGCACACACCATTCATTTTTCTAAAGGAAGGGGGGGTCCGGACCCCAAGAAACCCCCCCCCCTTGGCAACGTCCCTGGGTCTGTCTTTAACATAGTTCCAAGCCTATAAAAGCTAGACACCTGAAACTTGATAAGGACGCTAAGAGATTATTGAGATATGTATCACATGGGTGGTTGTTGTTTTTTTTAAATACTTTTTATTAAAACAGTCAGTTTTACAACCTTATATATGGGTGTGCATGTGATCCAAAGAGGGCAATAACAACTAGAAAAAATGCATTTTCATGCATAAATTAATGTAAATCTCTCTCTCTCTCTCTCAAAGTTCCTTCTAGTTTTATTTAATTTATGAATTTTTCATCTAGCCTTACTGTGTTCAACTTTGCAGCTCTTCATAATAATATAACGAAATCAATTTAATATTTTAATTGTTCTTTCTACAACTAATTGTCTCCTCCCTCATCTTACAGAATCTTGTAATGGTCTATGTTTGTTTAATGAAATCAGAGAATAAGAGAGTTGGAAGAGACCACAAGAGCCATCCAGTCTAACACCCTGCCATGCAGGGAATCTCAATTAAAGCATCCCCGACAGATGGCCATCCAGCCTCTGTTTAAAAACCTCCAAGGAGGGAGATTCCACCACACTCTGAGGAAGTGTGTTCCACTCTCAGACAGCCCTTACTGTCAGGAAGTTCCTCCTAAAGTTGAGGTGGAATCTCTTTTCCTGTAGCTTGCATCCATTGCACCGGGTCCTAGTCTCTGCAGCAGCAGAAAACAAGCTTCCTCCCTCCTCAATATGACATCCCTTCAAATATTTAAACAGGGCTATCATATCACCTCTTAACCTTCTTTTCTCCAGGCTAAACATCCCCAGCTTCCTAACTCGTTCCTCATAGGACATGGTTTCCAGAATCCTCACCATTTTAGTTGCCTTCCTTTGGTCACGCTCCAGTTTCTCATTGTCCTTTTTGAATTGTGGTGCCCAAAACTGGACATAATATTCTAGGTGGGGTCTGACCAAAGCAGAATATAGTGGCACTATTACTTCTCTTGATCTAGACACCATACTTTTATTGATGCAGCCTAAAATTGCATTGGCCTTTTTAACTGCCGCATCACACTGTTGACTCATGTTCCAACTTGTGGTCTACTTGGACCCCCAGCTCCCTCTGACATGACATCTCTGCCTGAGAATTCTAAATACCCCTCCTTAAAACTGCCAATACCAGAATGCAACAGGAGGCAGCTAGAGCAGTGGAATAGTAGCACTATAAGAGTATAGTGTGATAAACATCGTAGTCTCTTTCAGCCAGGTGTCCCCCATCCTATATCTGTGCATTTTATTTTTCTGCCCTAAGTGCAGTACCTTACATTTCTCCGTGTTGAGAATCATTATACTTTATATCAATAAATATCAATATACTTTATATTAACTATATTTCCCATTTCTAAATTAAGTGATTTTTTATTTCATTTGAGATTTACTAATCTTGATTATTTAACTTTCCAGTAACTCATTACTGGCCTGCAGTTTTCATCAGTTTTTCTTGAACATTTGCTAGTGAGTAATTCTATCCATTTCCATCATATTTGCTAGTGTTCAATTGCTGATATATCTTTGGTTTTCCATTTGTGTGCATATAGAATCCTTGCTGCCAGTACTATGTACAAGTTCACTCTCCATTTTTTTCTTTCAAAATGTTCTTCCAGCCTAAACAATATATGTAATATACTGAATCAGGTCTGTGTAATTATTCCCATTTAAAAGTAGGATGCTTGCCCACAGGTCCTGTTAGGTGATTTTAGATGCTCCCAGGCAGACTCCCAAATTCTGTGTAGTTATGATTCTTGGATAAGCTGTGCCTGTTAAAGGCACTCGAGAGCCTTTCTGAAGAAAGGGTATTTTAATGATAGCAAAGATGGATTATTTGTCAAGATTTTGTTTATTTCAGTTTTCATCCAGTAGTCCTCAGTTTGGGATAATCTCCTATGCTAGGAGTGATGATAGCCTTTAAATTTACCCAATTTTAACCCAGAAAAGCTGACAAATATACAAATGTCATATTCAAATTCGTCAAAGCCCATTTCCCCAGTTCATTTTCAATGACACACAGTTAGTTGAAAATGAAAGAAATATCCAGTAGCTCCACCTACCCACAGCAATCTGTCTGGGTGAGAGTGCATCCAAGTAAGGCGTTGAGAAAGAGATGAGAAACAGGCGGTTCTGAAGAGACGGCTTGAAACCGCCCCTTCTGAAGACTGATTGGGGCTTCACTAACTACACACCTCAATCCACCTTGAAGCCGGATGAAAAAGGACTGGCAATATCAGCTCCTTTTTTGGCCTTAGTTCTTTCTTCATCCATCCAGAATTCAGAGCGAACACAGTTATTCCTGCTAGAATATTGTAAGTTCTTTGGCAATATTTTTCTTTCCTTTGTCTTTTACATGCCCCTAAATTTTACTCTTGGTGTATCCATTTCTCCTATCAAAATCCATAGTTTTGGTCTCAAAACTTATCCGTCACTTATATACGAGGTCAACTTATAGTTGAATATCTACAGTAAATAAACTCGTAACATAGATTGCTCACTTTAGTGCCATAATATGGCTATGCTCTTGGTATTCTTAAACATAGGGAAATAGTAAACATTTCAGTTATTCTGTAGACATACTGATGTTTTAAATACTAGACTAATTTTTGTATTTTACTTATTAAGGAATTATGTTTTATTCATTTTGTACTACATTAATTAAATTCTTCCCCAATATGTAATCCTTTCATCAAATGAAAAATTGCTTTTTCCCCACCCTCTTTCTTTCTTTTTACATGAGTGGCTATGTGACAAGTCTCAGTGATCGAGCAGCTATGGAAAGAATAAAGTATAAGGTGTATGACAAATTACTTTTCATGGATAATTGGTTTACCTTTTTTTATTTAGTGTGAATTTAAGATCAAGCTACAAAACATGAAATAATTATCACTGCTGTATATTGAACAAATTTAATTGTTCCTTTTGCATCTTATGCACCTTTTCACTCTATGTTTTTATTTGGCTTGAACCCTGTTTAAATTGCATAACAATTAAATTATAAAATCAATTACATGTAAATTAAAGTTTAAAAAAATGGATGAGGAAATAGAGAATCAAGTGCTTCTGTTTTTGCTTGGAAATTGGAAATGTTACCATTAGTTTTCTCTTAGGTAAACAACTGTTTCCATGGGAATAGAATTCAAAGACGTAGACCCAAAATAGGTGGGCCAAATGAAGTGGCTTTTGGCCACATTGGGGGCATGGCATTTACATGACGCATACCCCCAAAGCAGCCAAACCTACACTCTAGTCATTTGAACCAGAGCGAAAAGGAACCAAAATAATCCTGCCCCTGGTGGTGTGGATTGGGGTCATGAAGCAGCAACCCGCTTTAGGAGTGGGCCATGCAGTTGCTGCAGTCCTGGCCCACTTGGAGTGGCCTCGGCCCTCTCCTTCCCACCCATCTGCTCCGGTCCCTAGACATATTAGTTTGTATCAATATGCAAAAGTAGCGCCTGTGAAACTCACTGAAAAAAAAGAATGTTAGGGCCGGTACAGATTGCCAAAAAAGGGATGGCTTGAAGCTGCCCCTGCCGAAGTTGGAGTGGGGCTTCTGCAAACACACCCCGCAGCCCCAGTCCACCTCAAACCCAGCCCAAAAAGGAGCAGAGAAGATCTACTCCTTTTTGGGCCAGGAAACAGGCGCCTTTCCCAGCCCTGTCGCAGCTCGAAGCCAGTCTCAAGATGCTGCAGCAGCATGTGGCATGTAAATGCTGTGCCCTTGCAGTGTCTTGAAGAAGCCCACATCTGGGCAACCGCCCAACATCCGGGTGGCTTCAGGATGGCTTTGGAGCATGCAGCGTATAAATGCTGTGCTCCCAAGCTACCCAGACAGCAGCTTTAAAGTAGCATCTGTTCCGGCCCTTAGTACCATAAGCTTTCGTAGACTTAAGCTTTTGTAGGTTACAAAAGCTTCTGCTGTCAACCTCTTTCTTTCTCTGTTAGTCTCAAAGATGCTACAAGATCCTTTTGTGTACTGTTTCAATGGGCGTTTAAAATAACCCATAATATATTTTAACTAGTCCATTACCCTTTATGGAGACTTTTCATAGTATGCTTGTCATGCATAATTATATATGTTCCATCTAATAAAGACAGCTGACAAAGAAGAGTACTGTACACATATTGCACGTGCCTCAAGATATGATGCATATGATGTAATGACATTGGTCAGAAGTAGGTGAGCAATGTATAAAAAATGTGTACTGTATCTTGTTATTTAATTGCACAAATAATCTCTTCTTTCTTGCCTTATATAAATTAATAGCATATGCATCTAAATTCCTTCATTTCCTTAAAGCTGTGCCGTCTTCCAAAACTAAATTGTAGCTATTGCCTTTATATTCATGGGCTACATGTCTTACTTCTTTTCTCTCTGACTTAGCATCAAAAATGGAGCTGTCAGCCAGAGAGCTGGAATGTATTTGGCTGCTGCACCTCATCAGAATTACTCATGAGCTGACTGACATTTCACTGAGACTGAAAAGAATCTTCCTCCACGTGTATCAATTAGGATTGCCAACACCTAACTTTGAAAGGTGTTCCAGGGCCTTTAGTAGCTGTATGGAAGGAATAAGCTTGACAAGTGTTGCTTCTCCATCATCGCATCAGTATGACAGGAAAAACTGTACCTCATGAACATTCATCTGTCATATAGTTATGAAAGACACACTAATTGGTCACCTTAGACATGATCAAAACTGCTTACTTTGAAGTTGCCCATGCCTAGGATTATCTTGTGTATTCTTTCAGAACATAATAACAACCCCAATTTCATGAGTACCATATGAGTACCATATAATTGATAGGCACATTTGAAGTATGAGAATCCTAGAACATTACATCAAAATTATTCTTAAACCTACAATGGGTAAGGGGCAATCCATCAATAGACCTGAAAAAAATGACACTTGACCAAATTGGCTTCTGCTCTTCAACATTTTTATCTATATTATCTCAACTCTAGCATACTGGGGGATTTTTGGACAGAATGCGAAACCATCCATCCTTAGCTTTGCTGGGAATGATGTGAGATGTAGTCAGCATGTGTGGAATACACCTCTGGGCCATAGTTTAACATTATGGCAGAGATGGCAATTGTGTGACTGGCCTAGTGTTCATGAACGCTAATTCCCAACATTCCTCACCATTGCTTATGCTGACTAAGGCAGCTGAGAGTCGTAGTCCAACATGCTTTGGAGCCTGCACAAGTCTCATCTCTACTTACATAAATAAGCTTGCCCAAGCACTTTCCAACACTCCTTTAACATTTACAGAAAATTAGACTGAAGGTATTTATTTTCTAGTTTACATTATCTGCAGTTGGGGCTGTGGCTGTTTAGTTAACTACATTACAGTCATCCCTGGATATCCATGGATTCTGAATCTATGGATTCAACCATCCACAACTTGAATATATATATAAAAAAATATCCAAGAAGCAAACCTTGATTTTGCCATTTTATATAAGGGATACCATTTTACTAAGGCATTCTATGTAATGGTGCTTGGGCATCCATGGATTTTGGCTTCCATGAGTTGTGGGGAGGTCCTGGAACCAATTGCAATGGATACCACGGGATCACTGTACATTAACTTATCCTCTTTTTTTTAGATCAGGTCAAGGTACATGGTTCATAAATGACATAGTGATTGACTGCAGGCTCACACCAGTGGTTCATGACTGAATAGGCATCTGAGCCTGGACCTCCCTAATCCTCATTCAACATCTTTGCAATACAATTGTTAGCTGCCCATTACTATGCAAACTATTTGGAGTAGCTTTTCAAAAACAATTCATCAGCTTTACAAAAGACATGTCCCCTAGAGATGAAGACTGTTAAAACTGATTTCTTGACATGGGGCTGAAACAGATGGCTTGGAAGGACCAGCCTCTGGACACTTCAGCCTGAATCGCACCAGGACTGTGGTGACCACACACCCCACTTCCAAAGCAGGCCACCACCACAGTCTCAAACAGGCTGCCGGTAGGAGTGGATTAAATCCACTCCTTTTGGGGCCAGCTTTTCCTGGCTTGGTGCAGCCTCGGAACAGGAAACCATAGTTATCTTAGTTCCAGCAAAGGTACATCAGCTGCCCATTCATATACATTTCTACATAATAGTCCTATCAAAGTCAGTGGAACTTACTTCCAGATCATTTTTAGCTAGAGAATATACCTGCCTATCTGGCAGTAAATGCCATTGTTGGCATAGATAGATATAAGATTGCACAGTTAAGTTTCTTTCTTTTCCCCTGCCTTTTAATCTTGGAATAGTTGGTTCCAGTAGAGGAATTTTATCACAATGCTAGCTAAAAAAGGAAATTAGCTTGAAGGGTTAAATTATATTTGTGTTATAAGCTTCTATGACTCAGTAGCCACAGATGGCAGGGTTATTCCAATTGATTTATTTCATTTTTATCTTCTTTTCTCAAACAAAATTTAAGGCTAGTCTTGAATAAATATTAGAGTGTTTAAAGTCAAATGGAAAGTAGAACTTCAGAAGTAAAGTTTCAGACGACAGCAAATAAGAGAGTCCTGCACTAACAAATGAGTACTTTCAGCAAGGTGGCTGGTTATGTCAGATACATAAAGAGAGATGTGCACACTGGGGAAAAAATTAGTCTTTTCTCAAAGCAGGAGACAAATTTAGTATCCTATGTAAAGAAAGGGTCTTAAGATAGGGTCTCCTGTTGTGCAAGTAATCCTTTTTATATATATTTTTTCATAATGACCAAAGTTAATTCTGTGGCAGCTGATAATTAACTTCTATTCTAAATCAGATAAAATTTTAAGTAGACTTGGGGGAAAAAAGCCTTTGTGGGCTTTAGCCTGTTAAATTATCCTGTAGCTAGCTGTGAATGTGCCTTAAAGCTTTCTATAGCAATTCTAATCATATGCACTGACACCCACTGGTGTCTGTAAAGACAAAGCTGATTAATTGTATGCTACCTGAATGATAACACTTTCTCCATACAGTTTTTAAAAGCTTTTTGTTTCCTATGTCAAACCGGAGAAAACTTTATGGATTGTTTTAAATTTTTAACCCCGCTAGTTCCTAAATTAGGAATTCCTATCACTTAATTTACATATCTGTTAAGTAGAAGCAATTGGATACAAGCCAAGTTACTGGTGGAGTCAACAGGAGGAAATTGACTTAAACCATTGTACACATGGCAAAAATGTGCAGAGGAACCACACCTGTAATGTCTATCGTTTGTTTCTATGAGGTACACGAGGTGGGAAACCACCTCTTATTAACTATAGAAGGTGTGAAACATGCTGTGAAAACCAGTGGTGGATATAGTTGCTTTGAAATAATGTGTATACGTTTTGTTGGTGTGACATTTATACTACTGTCATGGTGGCAGGATTCTCTGATTACCTGTGGCTTGCTCTAAAACATAGTTATACCACATAGTGTGAAATTGGAAAATCTGTTCTGTGTGTGTTCTAATGGATGTAACGGTCATTAAGTATATGAGTCTTCTGACGTTGTAATCAGATGTGATTCAGTCTGTTAAATATCCATGAAGCAACATCTGCTTCACAGAGTGACCTTCTGCTAAATAATACTTAGCATCTATTAGCAGATCATAGTGCAGATCTGCCTTATTTGAAATGCACTAAACTAGAGTAGTCTACTGCTGTTTAGCAACTCGCTTGCAATAATTTATTGCTGTTAAATAAAGCTTTAAAAAACTTCCGTTAAATAATTATAGGGATTATATGCATCTCAAAATCTTTGTATTCTACTGAAATTACTCATTTAATTTAAGGGTTGTTTTTTTTAAAAAAACAGTTCTAAGACATGTTAGGGAATCTCTCAGTTGTTATTTTCTGTAGGTGTTAATAAACCTAGTTTGGGAAAAAATGAAACAAATTAAAAACAAAAGCAGTTGCACCATCTGTTGTATATTAATTAGATCTTTGCCTGTCAAGGGTAAACTAACTCTTAAAAGAATGTCATTGAAGCCAGCTCATAGAATACTGTGCTAATATATTAAACAATGGGCTTTCATTTCATTTAGTGCTTTAGCTTTAGCAAAGGTGAGCATGATGTATAACCAACTTTAATTTTCTTTCTTCTCAGAGCAACCTCCAAATAACCAAGGCCAGTCGACCCTGCAGCCTTTACCACCTTCTCACAAGCAGCATTCAGCACAGCATCACCCATCTATCACCTCCCTTAACAGAAACTCACTGACAAATAGGAGGAACCAGAGTCCGGCCCCGCCGGCTGCTTTGCCCGCCGAGCTGCAAACCACACCCGAGTCGGTCCAGCTGCAGGACAGCTGGGTCCTTGGCAGTAATGTGCCACTGGAAAGCAGGTAATCCTTTAGGACCTTGTAAGACTACAGTTTTGCTCAAAATATATAAGAAACCTGACATTTGTACTTCCCCCTTGTGTGTCAGCAAAAGTTTAAACTATGGAACATTCCACCCATTTTGCCAGTATCGTCTCAAAGTTTACACTGGCTCATAATTCTTCCCATGGAGTGTTTTCTTTTACTACATGTATGGATACATAGTTACTGTATTTTACTGATGTCATTATTTAGAGATGAGACATTTCTCCTTAGTGTGTTTTATTAGTTTTACTGCATTAGTATACAGTACTGTATTGGTTATCTTTAAAATAACCAAGGAGGACAATCATATTATTTTCAGGGACACTTCCACATCTTTTAGATGTTGCAGTTTAGATATTCTCTGCTACTCATATTTACTATCCTGTGTGTAATTATTATTTCAGTTTAGCCCATTTCTATATAGATGCCCCCTGTATTTATGTGACCTTTCATTCATCCATAAGTGCCAGTTAAAGTTACAAATGTCTCTGTCTCTTTAGGTATAAACTGATGATTACCACATTTATGGATCTGGAGTGCAAAGGCTGTCTTTCAGCTCATATAGATGAACAGCAATTATGATATTAGTGGAATGCCATCTGTGTAGTTAACCCCTATTGGGAATGTTTAAATAACCCTGTGCTTTGATTGTGTAAAGTCTGGCCTGCAGACTGTAAAATAAGAGTTTGCTTAGATCTGCATGTTCACCTGCAAAGAGTTGCAGGTAATTAGTACTCCCATTACGGTATAGCAAAAATCAAAACAAATCAAAACCAGAAGTAATAATGAATACTTTTCCATTCTCCCAATGCAGATTTCAAGAGGAGGGTAATATATCTTATTCCTTTATACAGCCTGTAAATAAATGTTACCTGGAACTCTGAATATGATTGCACTTCCCATCATTGGCAGTTCTCAAAAGCATACCTTCTAAATGCAACCATTCCTTACTTTGCTAAGGTGTATGCATCTTTTTGTATATGAGCATAAATTAAAGATGGGTGAATTACTAGAATATTGGAGGTTCATTGCATTCATTATTATGATTATTTTGGAAGTGTGTTTCTAGAGGGGTGTTTCATAAAGTTATTCCTCCCTTTTTATATTGACAGTGTTCTGTTTTCTTGCTGCAGCTAGTGTTTGCTATTTGGAAGATAGTATGAGGTGCTGCCATTACTGATTAAAAGAACACAGTGTAAAGGAACAGGTCAATACTTTCTAGTAGGGATTTACAGTGTTACTAAACAATCTCTCCTTCCTGTTTTTTCAACTTTCCTATAGTCGCCGTAAAATCCTCTTTCGGGCTTTTTAAAAAGCTGTCATTACGGGCTTTTTAAAAAGCTGTCACGTGCTCTTTTATCACACTGATATAAGGCTGAGATCCTTCATCACACTAAGATTGTAACGTATTTCCAGGTGTAAGTAGGTCTTGGCCCTCTCCCTGCATGCTCCTACCTATATGACTGACTCATTAAGTGACCAAAGGAGGATGAACCAAGGGACAGCTACATAGTCAGTCATCTCTGTTCCTGCAGCTGGCTGCAAGATGATGGATTCATCTTCTTGGACTTCCAAACAACCCAGGAGGTCAGGAGAGTTTGCCTTTTTCCTCCTGCGGGCAATTGAAAGAGCAAAAGTGGCCAGCTTTTTGCCTGTCTCCCTACATCCTCCCCAGCCACTAAATGGCCAAAGGGAGGGGCAATCAACCAGATTAACAGGTCCAGGGCTTTGAGTGAGAGACATCTGACATGACCAAAACATTTAGCTATCCCTGCATATGTCATGAAGAGGAAGCCAGCCATACATTTCAGGTCTGTTTAGTTGCTGGAGCCATATATTTGCCAGAGGGATCAGAATAGGCCTAATTTTCACTTTAGTGGGATACTGTTGGTCTGCACTTTGCAGAAAAACCTGAAGAGACTGGAAGGTCACTTATGTGCTTTGATAAACAGGAGTTTGGGAATAACACATGCTGTGGGAAGTGTTGGAGGGGAACTATGATGGAGAGGCTGCAAAACAGCCACAGGCTGTGAGTCCCACTCTTGTTTTAAGAGAAGGCCCTCATGCCATAAATTACAAAATAAGTGGATGTTTGCAATCCAGGAAACATTTACAGCAAAATAACTAGCTGTATGGGCATAGGGATAAAAAAAACTAAGCATGCCCCTACAAGGTCTGTTTGTTTAAGTGGCCGTTTCTATGGCTAAATTAATAAAATATGGCTTCCTTTATTCCAATCTTGTGTCTCTCTCTGCTTTGCCATCTGCAAAACTCTTTCCCGTAGTACATTATTTTGTACATGGGTGGATATGTTTTGTTATCAAGGAACAGTCCTTCACGTGAATCTTTTGTCAGCTGTGCGAAGTTGGACACATAGATTTATCACCTTCCTCATTGGAGTATAGAGTATCGTTCCTCAGAACCCTTGTTGGGAAGTTCTGGCCTTCCAACTCCATCTTGAGGAATGGCTGTATCTCTCTGCTTACAAATGAGCTTAAATGCTTCAGTAGTTACCTTATCAGTATTAACAGAATGGTTCATTTGTAGTCACTTGATTAAAGGTGTATTAAGAACCTGCCCTGTGATGAATTTTTACTGAGGCATTGATATTTCATTAGTAAGTTTCTCTAGTTGTAATATTATAGTTGAGTAAATGGCAATAATATGTTAATTACTTATTTCACATTTTACATTTAATTACCTCTTTTAATACATGTTTTACTTGCATATCAGAATGTGATAAATCTTTCTTTAGATAATTTGTTTATGCAACTGTGTATTAAAACATTTCTTTTCCACCTTTCTATCTATAGAGATTGCTAAAGGTAGCACACAGTCCATAAAGTACAATAAAGCATATACCAGCAGACACTTTATCATTTTATACAGTTTATCTCTGTGTCCTAATCCAGGAAACATTTGTTAATCTTAAAGATGTTTGAATAAGCCAGCTTCAAACCAAAGGTTATAAATTCAACCAATGTTTGTTAGTTCTGGATATAAAAACTAGACTATGATTTATCAAACAAAGAAGCAGAAGCTTCTGATTTTCTCTTGACTACACTGGAGAAGGGGGAGCAGTGTATGAACCTGAGGGATGCTGCAGATTATTCTTGTAACAAGCCATAATTTCAAATAATATCTAAACAGGCATATTTTGTTGTTGTTATCCACTCTCAAGTCGATCTCAACCCATGGCGACCTTGTAGATGAGACAACTCTAAGACTCTATATGCTCCATTATTCTGCTCAGGTCCTGCAAATTTATACCCATGACTTTAATAGAGTCCATCCATCTAGCATATGGCCTTCCTCTCTTTCTGCTTCCCTCCACCTTTTCTAGTATTATTGTTTTTTCCAGTGAGTTGTGCCTTCTCACGATGTAGCCAAAGTACAACAATCTCAGTCTTGTCATCTTGACTTCCAGAGAGATTTCTGGTTTGATCTGCTCTAGGATCCGTTTGTTTGATTTCTTGGCTGTCCATGGTAACCTCATCACTCTTCTCTAGCACTGTTCACAATGATACGCTAAAATTTAAATATTCATTTCCCTGAGAAATCAATACCCATTAAACTGCAGTAAATATGAGCATCAGATTGACCATTTAACACTTCAGTTTTCTTTGTAGAATGTACAAGTTTTTATAACCCATACCCATAGTACATTGTCCCTGCTCTCCACATGTACTACAAGGATATCACTTTTCATCCCACCTCCTTTTTAAACACATCTTAAGCCCTATTTGGTTGACATTAGTGAAGCCACAGAGCTCATTGAAATTACTTTGCAAAACAGAAGAAACCTTTTAATCATGGCATGTGTTTAGGTCTCCTACTGTAGTTCGAATCCGAGCTCAGTTTTGTGGAGCAGGTTTGTTTTCCATTGGTTCATCTTAAATGTATGGGCTGTTGTTGTTGTTTTATTTTCATCCTAAATCTAGTTGTTAGTCCCAATGAGAACATGGTAATATAAATTCCATTATTTCAGTGGGTCTACTGTAGTTGGGATTGGTAACTGGATTTAAACATTGATCTTTCCTCCATGTCTTATCCTGTCTACCCAGGTGCCCATGTTTAGAATTGTATGTTTCTATGTGTCTTCCTGTCCACTTTATGTTCTGAGCCACTCCTTTCCAAATGAAAGGGAGTGAAGATCCCTGGATTCATTTCACGTATTGAAATATATATATGAATAATCTCTCTGTGTGGGGAAAAATATATACCATTGTGCAGCATGAGCATTTATTTTGTCATATGTCTATCAATCTGGCAGGCAAGTACTTAGGATAAAATTGCAATTATAACAATCGTCAAGTGCATTCCCTCCTCATGTATACAGAAATTATCACCATGACAGACTATAGAGTCAGTGCATGATGCATCACAGAGTCATGACTTACAGTTGATTATATGAATTCTGTCTGTTGACAAGCATTGGGGCTGAAATGATGTTACCAGATATGAAAGCTCTGTCTGTGTTGTTGGAAGAGAATCCATTCATTGACTATAGTCTTCAGAGTTTAAAAACCATGATTTCTCATTGATCCTAATCAGTCAGACCAAAGTTTGCAAGACTTTCTGTTGTGTCACTAGAGCAGCTTACATCGAAGGATGGGGGGGGGGGGCGCTGAATGGCAGAGGCATTATGTTCTACTCCAGGTGAATTAGAAGTAACCTTGACATACTCCTGGTTTGGCTGGGTTTCACCGGGATTTTAGACATGCCACCCAGTGGAATATGGTAGTCACCTGGGTCACTACTGCAAGAATAACACAGATCCAGTGGCAACAAAAGAATCACCTTGAAAGGAATTCTGTAAGTCTAGGATAAGGTCAAGTATCAAATAAGTTCACAATATGGGAGACTTTAGATTAAATGAATTTGTTCTGTGGAACACTTTGTCAGTGACACAATACCTGTTACAAAACAGTATAACAGTACACTATGTCTGCTAAAATAAATCAGTGGCAACCAAGGCTTCCAACTAGTTGTGGGACAAAGAAATTACATTAATTGGTGATACTGTATTTACTGTGCTAGATAATTTATGACAGCTCTAAATAATGCTGCATGGTGTGAGGGGAGATACCATTTTGAGTAATATGCTAATGTTACCTTTATTCTTTTCTTAGGATTCTATTGTAATTACTTAGAAACTTGACATTGTATTTAATTATGCCTTAATTGTATTACATTGAAAGGAGGAGAGTAGTCAAATAATTAATTGTAGGCCAATATCTCAGCACATTAAATCATTTAATTAACATCCCAACAGTTAAGAAGGTGAAACTTTGTCAAAAACATTTGCCCATTATGTACATTTCCTAAGTCATCAATACAGTAGAGCAAGGTGCATGAAAGGTTTAGGAGCCATTCAGACTTGATGAAGCGTTTGTGCTAGTGGACAATTATGTGTTTTTACTGGTGTGATAACCAATGGAATGGCTACCTTTAATATTGATTAAGTCTCTGTGAAAACAGGTATTAATCTTTTATAGGATGGACTAAATCCATTTACTGAAGGCTGACGCGCCATTGGAGTACAATCTATTGTAAGCAGGAAGGTGTATAAACATTTAATAGGTGATAGTTTAATGTGATTCAGCAAAACAGAAAAGGCCCAAATCTGTCATACATGTGATAATTTAATGTGCTTTATTTTTTCCTGTGTTTTATAAGAACTTGACCAAATTGGGCCATTGCTAATCATGATGTGCTTTCATTTCCTATGTATAGTTTGCAGAAAGGAATTCACTGTAGCTCAACATTTATTATCAGTTCTTCTTTTAACTGGGAGGTTAAAACACAAATAGATTGATATAGGTTTTGCAGCATTGCCTAAGGTTCTGAAGCTCCAGACTGAGAAAAGAATGCCTCCCAAAACATTGTGTATCATAGTGTTCTTTGTGAATAAAGGGTTCTGCCCCTATAATCACTGATGAATCATTTAGAAATAAATCCTGCTATTTGTCTTCTGGTAACGTCTTTAATTCCCAAGTGAAGTAAAAATAAAAGTCCACATACACACACACACACACACACATCTTGTGTAGGAAATATACAGAAATATTATTTTGTATAAATCAGAAGAGAATATAAACATTGCTCCAAACCCTTGAAATACTCAGGCTCTAACCAAGTTCTTGGGAGTAATATCCATTGAACTTGATGGGAGTTACTTCTAAGCAAGCAACATGTCAGATTGTGCTTTCATTGTATTGAATAAACACATACAGCAAAACCAAAATTGCTTCTCTCTAGATAAATAATTCCACCATATTGATGCATGTTCATAATTGCTAGTAAGTAATTTGTTTTATTTATATTTCTTATGTAAACCCATGTGCAGATATTTGGTAGATGAAATAGTTTATCTGAAATTACTGTTAGCTAATATTAATAAAGGTAACAAAACAGTGAGATTTATCTTGTTTATAAGCTTTTTATTTTTGAAATAATGCTAGCAAGGTTTGCCTCCTAGTGTGAAAGTTGTCCAAAGATAATAACCCACTGATTCAATAACATAATAAATTTTACGATACAACATGCTATCAGCTGGAAGGTGTAGTTTATCAGGCTCACTAATATATGGCACCACAGCTAGAATCATCAAGCTTTTGTTCTTTTGTTTTCATGTTGTACATTTATTACTTACATTTTAAAGAGCTTTTTGTGGGCTAATTCATGGCCATTTCCACCTTCTCTTATAAACAAAAGTATCAATGTTAAAAAAAATGATAATAAAAGCAGAAGTGATTCTTCAATGAAAGTGGGCGCTGTTCTTAGGGTAACTGGATACACATAGGCGGGTTACAGACCGCCATTAGGGACGTCCTGAGGATGTCCCAGTTTGAAAAAGGGGTGTCTCTTCCAGATGCCCCTAACCCTATCACGGACAGAGTCCGTGACAAATGACAGCGGCCGTTGCACACGGCCGCCGCCATATTGACGTAGAGGACACTGTGCATCCGCACGTCACGCCCCGGAAGTGACACCGCAAGTGTGCGACTAGCGCCTCGTGGCGTCTTTTCCGGGGCCCAGGAAGGAGCGCGATTTCCACGCTCCTTCCTCAGAGCGTCCAGGAGCCGCGCGGTTTGGCCGCTGTGGCTCCCGGACGCTGAAAGCGGAGGCGGAGCCAGACCGCTGCAATCCAGTGGTCTGTAACGCGCCATAGTATGTATGTAACACAAGATGAACTATAAAATAGCAGTGTGTACTATTCTTAAGAACAGAGTTCATGTTATCGATCTATGATTATAATCACATGTTATAAAATCAGTTTACTACTTTCCATAACTTATTTTTAACGTAATGGCCTCTTTCCCCAAATTATTAAATAATAATAATGTAAATATTTAAAGTTGTTTGTTATAGCTGTGTAATTTAGTAACAAAGCATCAAGTAGCTTGAAAGAAACCATATTTTTCACCCTCCCTATGCACAAAGTCCAGCATGGTGACTGGGGTCAAACATACTGAGTGAGCTGTTACTACCTTTGCTTTCAGATTTTTGAAGAAAGCATTGGAGTGAGTTCTGTTTTTTTTTCCTTTTCCATATCTCTGTTATTGTTGAGGATGAGGATGATCACCCAAAAACCATAGGTTATTCAAGGCTCTGCTTTGCCTTACATTTTTCTTGAAAGGTGGAATACCTTCTTTTAAAAGATTTTTAGTCTTGGATAAATGGATTACGTTAGTTGGCTACGTACTATCACAGGTTTACCAAAAATGACAGTATCTCACTACATACTCTACATATTCACTAAATCTATTCTTAACATGGACAGTTTGCTGTAGTACCCTTACTAAATGAAATCTAAAGGAAAATTCTTACATCTCTTGTACTTTTAAAATAACAGTGATCAAAATAATATCAGCCTTTGATTAATAAAGCATGTCGTTTATAGCTATCAATAGAATAAATAGGTTTGCTAAGTAGTATCCTAAAATACCACTTGTATCTTTGAACTCTCCTATGCAGGATAAGGGAAGGTCATTATGGTTCCCCACCACCACCACATGTTCCTCTTCTAAAGTGCAGGTGCCTTCCTCCTGCAATTACTGATATGAGGAGAAAACCAAATGCACCACACTACAAGCAGGATGGACTGATACATTTTGTTCATCTGCTACAGCTGGGAGTGTAAAGATTTAGTGTGTGCCTAGAAACGGTGATGGATAGGTAAATAAAAATACCAACTCACTGTAAAACTGTTGTATAAAAGGCAAATTGCCTATTAAGGATCATTAGGGAAGAGATCATTGTATTCCCTTTTACTATGTACGGATGTGAGAGTGGGACAGTAAAGAAAGCAGATAGAAAGAAATCAACTCATTTGAGATGTGGCGCTGGGAAGTGTGCTGAGGATACCATGGATGGCCAGGAATACAAACAAATGGCTTCAACCCAAACTATCCCTGGAAACCAGGATGACTAAATTGAGGCTGTTGTATAAGGGAAATGATGCTAAGAAAGACAATAGAGAGAAGGAGACCATTCCAAATGGTTAGACTCAATCAGAAAAGTCATGGGTCTGAATTTGGAGGAGCTGAGCAGAGCGTTTGAGGACAGGGGAGGCTTCACAGGGTCACCATGAGTCAGGTTTGACTCAAAGACAGTTAAAACAACAGGAAAGAAATGGAGACTGTCAGCCTTAACAGACCAACCATAAAGGCGGGTATCAGGGCGGGGTGGGGACGTGGCATCTGTATGATGCATGCCCCGACCACCCCCATGCTGGTGTGACGCCGCATGCCCCACTGCACAGCGGGCGGCATCACGGCACTTCTCTGGCGCTGTGTCCTCATCAAGTTCTACAGACATATACAGGATGTAGAGAATATGGATAAGGAAATAATACTTCCTTCTCATAATACTAGAACACAGTGCCACCCAATGTATATCAATGGTGACATATAATGTTGAGAGAACAAATAAAAGGAAATGACTTACACAACACATAGTTAAACTGTGGAATTCGCTGGTATAATCTGCAAGTATGTCTCCCAAATTGTGATTTTAAAGGGGGAATAGAAGAATTTGTGAAGGATAAAGGTTGTCAGTGTCTGAGAGTTATTAGTGATATATTGTGTCTAGTCCAGAATATTGTACTCCCAACAAAAAAGATTCAAATGTGTACTAACAGGCAGGTGCCAATCCCGTGGGTATTGTGATTAGTAGTGTAGGAACATGGTGCTAGGCCTACAGATATGCCTGTTGTTTTCATTGTTGTTATATTCCGCCCTTTCCCCAGAACTGGGACTCAGGGCAGCTCAAAACATTTTTAAAAATGGTTTTTTTAAATGTTAAAAGTCCAGTTAAAAGCATACAAAAATATCACATTAAAATAGAATAAAATTATTACAATATTAAAACATGTTACATATTATAAAAATACAATACAATTAAAAAGATAAAAATGTTTAAAATATTTTAAAATGATACAACACCCCAACCCATGCTTTAAAAACTTTCTGTTTCAAATGCCTGTCTAAACAGGCCTAGGCCTGATGCAATACGTCCTTTCCTACATTAATGTTATGCCACTGATTGCACTATACCTTTGAGTTTTTCTGATGTTTTGTAATAGCAATAGTGGGATAATGTGCACTAACACTATGTTTGGAGTAATATTCAGTATATATATACCCAGAATTACTTGTTTTTTAGAATGTCATTTCAACTGCAGTTCTTAGATCACTGTAAAAGACACTATTTTAGATATCAGCACAAAATGAGCCAGGCACATTACCTGTTAATAATAAATAATAAAAGTTTTATTTTTATACCGCCCTTCCACTGATCAGGGCGGTGTACAACATGTTAACAATTACAACAGTAACATAACATTACATATCAAGCATAGGAAAATAGCAAATAACAATGCAATTTCAATACAAAGACAGCATACAATACATGATAAAAATCAATACATGTCTCAAATTAATTGTTAAGTATGGTCAGAAATATTCAGGGTTTCCCCCCCCCCTCCCCAAAATGTGATCAAATGATCTGTAGTGACTGGCTCTTGCTGTGCATTTGCTTCTGTAATGTCATTGTTGTTGCCTCCAAGTCATTTTGACATATGGTGCCCCTAAGGCAAATGTATCATAGGAGTTTCTGGGGGGGGGGGGGTTGCCATTGCCATCCTCTGAAGCTGAGAGAGTGTGACTCACCCAAGGTGATCTAGTGGGTTTTTATGCTTGAGTGGGGTATGAAAATCTGATCTCCAGAACCATGGTTCAAGGCTCAAATTCTGACACCATTTCTGGTTTTCTTTTCTTTTACCAGCAGATTCATTTGAAGTTTTCATTTTTGAAACTTTTCAACATTGGGGTGCACTTTCAAAATTGTTGAAACCTTTCTACATATTTCTGGGAATTTATATACGTGTAACACACTTTCCTCTATACATTAGACTGTGGAAATAATATTCCCTGTTATTTGATTCCTACTTTAAAAATGGACTTCACGGCATTTGCGAAACTTAGAAAGACTAGCACAATGGTGAGGTTTCATTACTTCAGAAATGATCATGAGCTGTTTTTGTTTATTTGTTTGTTTTTGGGACAAAACATGCAGAAAATGTACATTTTTGTGCAAATCTCATTTTTAGAAACACCCACTTTTATGCAAAACAGTAGGATTTTACAGAAACATTGTGAGTTTTGTGTGAAAAACACATTGTTTTACACACACACACACAAATCACTTTCCAGGAACACTTGTGGTTTTTGGTTCCAAATTAGTAGATTGGTGTTATGTGCTTGTGTTTTGCTCTCCTGACTCCTTTCATTTAGGAATTCAGAGTATGTACTTGGTAGAAGCACTGTCCTTTGTGCCTAGTTGCTACCTTTATTGCCCAGCTGACCTGTTTGGAAAATAGTACTGCACAAGCAGAAAACATTATGTGAGGCTCCATATTTCCCTTTAGTAATAGTTTGCTGAAGAGTGAGGGAGAGAGAGAGAGAGAGAGAGAGATGTTTTTCTATCCTTGCGGGAACCTTTGGCGATTCTTTTAATTCTAGCCTGGAGGTCAGTGCTAACTCAGAAAAGTGCACAATTTGTGCATCATCTGAGCAAGTCAACTGGGAAGGAGCTGCCTGGTAAAAAGCAGCTTGTGGTGGTGCACTGTTCCTCCTGGTTGTTCTTAGGGAGGCATTGGGGCTGCATTGAGTCAGCTTTCTGGCTGGATTCTACTGGCAGACCATCAGATTATTATCTTTGCTCTTAGCCTAAAGCACAGCCATTATTTTTTAAGATTTGCCTTCTCATGTTTGAACAAAAATAAATTGTTTCAAAAAGTTTTTCCAACCCTCTTTGTCTACAAAACTATATGAAGCTGTAGTGGGAAACTATCCATTATTGCACAGTGATGTTCAGAGTAGACATCAGATAGTGTTATGCTATCACTGTTACTTTTAATGAATTTTCCTGGTAGAGATTTCAGTGGCTTTTCACAAAACATAAAATACCTTCCTATTATTGTCTACTTTTAGCACAGACCTAGCATATGAAAGACTGTTTCTGACTTTTCCTCGCCTTGAAGGATAAGTGGCTTTTTTTAAAAATGCGTCTGCTATTTATTTTGTAAGACTTCCAGTTGGTGGTCTGAGCTATACTGCCGTTGGCTGGATTTACAAGCTGTTCCTGGTTCTTTAGAAGATGTTGTTTCCAGTTAATTTGATTTTACTACCCTACTTCTGTACTTTCTCATCCTGCACATTCTTCTCTTTTTAATTTGTTTTTCCATCCTGGCTCTATGCTAAGGAGCTTGTAGTAGAGTCCCTCAGGTCCCCCCCCCCCCAAAGAGACACACTGAACACATAATAGCCTCTTGCAATTAAAGTAGCATTTTTAAAAATGAGTGAGATAATGCTAGCAGTATAACATTTTGCAAGAAATCGTTATATAATTCCAGAAAGATGGCTGTGTTACTCTCTTGCAGCAAAAACAGCAAACACCTTAAAAATCCAGGAGGTTACTCACATCATGACTGGAAAAGACCTCTTTCTGAAAATTTGGACAGTCACTTCCAGTCAAAGAAAATAATATTGCATACCATTGTATCCAGAAATTACATGCATTAATGATCAGACTCAATGCCAAGTAGCTTTCTGTGTTCCTGACATTTTAGGATTACATATTTTTAATTTTATTATAGTTAGTATTCAAAAAAAATTTACCATTATAAGTTTACTTATAAGTTTACTTATAAGAATGAGACTTCTGATCACTCTGTTTTCAGAGTGATCAGAAGTCTCATTCTTTGGAGGTCTAAACAGAGGCTGGATGGCTATCTGGCAGGGGTGCTTTGATTGTGAGTTCCTGCATGGCAGGGGGATTGGACTGGATGGCCCTTGAGGTCGTTTCCAACTCTATGCTTCTATACTCACACTGTTTTATGTGTCTTCTCAAAGGTAATTGAATACACTTCCACTTACTAATTCTTGATTGATAAGTCTATTTAATTGCTAATCCTGGTGATACAGGTTGAGTTTCCTTTTTCTGAAACTTTTTTTTCATGGGTGGCTGACACATTTGATTTCTGATGGTTTTAATGTACACAGACTTTGTTTATGTACAAAATTATTAAAATATTAAATATCAAAATTATTAAAATATGAAAATACCTTCAAACTATGTGCAGAAAATATGTATGAAGCATAAATAAATTTTGTGTTTAGATTTGGATCCCATTTCCAAGATGCCCCCCACAAAAAAATCAAATTCCAAAACACTGCTGGCCCCAGGCCTTTTAGATAAGGGAGATCCAAGCTGTAGTGTTAAACACAAACTATCAACTACAGTGTTGGAAAAGGCACTGTAAAAGGTAGTATTGATTTATCGTTCCTGGGTATGAAAATGATTCTGGTAAAAAGCAAAATATCCTATGAAAATCAAGCCACCTATTGAGAAAACATAACACACTAAGGATTTTTCTTTTTAAGTACCAGTAAATGATTCAAGGCCTACTGCACTGTGTACAGAAACATCTTTCCCTTTGCATTTGGAGTTCATTCCAGTATTACAAAATACTAAACATGTACCTTTTTGATCAAACTAAACACATCTAAAATAATCCATAATCAGTTTACATTTAATTCACATTTAAATTTAACAACTGCACTAAAAGTCCTACCAAAATGAAGCTGAAAAATTGCAACTATAATTTTACTCTCCCCCACTGTTATCCTTTTTTTAAGCTTGGGAGTAAAGTAAATAGCTGGAGTAATTTGGGCAGGGGGTGGGGAACAAACCTTAATTTCCCATCCGACCCAAGCCAAAACTCTCTCTCCTTACTGTCCTCCAACATTCTTCATTTTACCAATTCCCAGCTGTATCCTTGTTCAGGTTAGGATTAAGAGCTTCAAAATTTGGTTTCTTGGAGTTTCTGGTTTTCAGGAATACAGCATCTTTATTTGTTGTTGTTGTTGTTAATGGGGTGAGTATGAGGGCATGCCAGTGTCCTGAAACTGCTAAATTGGAAAGTCCTTACACCATTGACTCCATTAGAGTAAGTGCTTTGAAACATGTGGCCTCATGTAATTCTTCAACCCAGAGTGCTAAAATAAACAAGAAGTTGCTTTTCAAAAATCCAATAGTTATTTAGTTTTTTGGTAAAGACCCAATGAGAAATGCAAAATGTGTTGATTCTGTTTTTGTTCAAGTTATTTCTGATTTCTGATTATCCCATGGGATTTTCTTGGCAAGATATGTTCAGGGGAGGTTTGCCATTGCTTTCCTCTGAGGCTGAGAATGTGTAATTTGGCAAAGGTCACCCTGTAGGTTTACATGGCTGAGCAGGGATTCGAAGCCTGGTCTCAGTTGTACTCCAGCACTCAAACCGCTACACCACACTGACTCCCGTTGCGTTTTTTTATTAATTTTATTAATATCGTTTCCATTTTATTTTTTTAAAAATCTTCTGGAATTTTGTAGCAGATCTGTCAATGAATCACTCAGTACCTTCATTAGTAACTTTATACTAGAATTAAATATATGTTGAAATTCCAATTTACGTCATTCATTATAGTTTTGAAAATTAGATTACTTTGTTCCTTTACAAAAATTCATCTTACACATTCTTTGATTTTAATTAGCTCTTACCACTGGTCAGATCTGCCTGAGCAGTAGAGATTTTTCCTCTTATTTGATGCTGTGTTCTTCTTTCCTATCTGTATTAGTTTCTGGAAGAAGAAATCACAGGACACTCCTAAAATTTGGAGGATTACATTGAAAAAATGATATTTCCTGTATTCTGTGATATACAGTAGTGGACTGGAACCTTGGCTTCTGGAGTTTAGCTATTTAGACTATAGTCTTATAAATTTGTCATTGTTAAGTGATTTCAAGTCATTTTTAATGGTAACCATAAGGTGACACTATCATAGAATTCCTAGGTAAGATTTGGGGCTATTAAGACAATGCAGGCCATTAGCTCTGGGCTTGGATTGTCCAGCATAGACTAATCCGGTGATCCCACACCGATCCCAACCCAAAGGGGGCATTAATCTGATGTAAAAAGACTGAAAATTCTGCAGTGACAGCCAGCAGACCAGATGGCCCATGCACCCTCCACCTGCCACCACCATTGCATCTTCCCTGAAGACCATCCACTGTGGCCTCTGATGTCAGTAGGGAGCACCTGGCCAATAGCTGTAACCAGGCGCCCCATTTCAGCCTTTAAGGACCATAGTGAAGGCACAAAAGTGGTGACATGCAAGGGGTATGTGGTGCCAGCGGCTGTGTGGAATGGTGGTGGACAAGTCCACCACCACATTCAAACTACTATGCCACACTGGCTCTAATCCAACATAGTCCAGCTATGCCATGCTGGCTCTAATCCAATGTGAGACTAATCACCTTGCACTCAATAGGACTATGAGGATAACACTATTGAGGATTTGATTGTGAGCATGGCCTAGTTATTGTATAATGATATATCCATAATGAGACCAAAGACTTTTAAAAACTCCTCTGCTTGAAATCTGTTTCCATGTTCATTGAGGGGAAACTGTACAGGGTGAGAGAAGCCAATAAAAAGTTATGGGTATCCAAGCTAATACACTGGGCCCTTCCCTTATGCGGGGGATCTGTTCTGGACACCCCCCCCCCATGTAAGGAAAATCTCACATATGCTCCTGCCCCATTGCAAACAACAGGGCATGTACTTGTGACGCAGCACACACACCATGGGCGCACATACCATTTGTTTGATTGCTATGCGTCTTCAGCATAAGCTTGAAGCCGCATATGCTGTGCCCGCATATGGCACAGGTGCACTGTTTTTACAGTTGATATGTGACTTTAAGAGCCAACATGGCCTAGTGGAGTAGGACACTTAAGAGACCAGGTTCGAACCCCCACATAGCCATTGAAGCCCACTGGGAGACCTTGGGCAAGTCACACTCTTTCAGCCTCAGGGAAAGGCAATGGCAAGCCCTCTCTGATCAAATCTTGCCAAGAAAACCCAGTGATAGGTTCACCATGGGGTCACCATAAGCTTGAAATGACTTGGAGGCATGTAACAACAATGTAACCTTAGTATGAACAATGAATAGGGTCTTTTTTATATGAACTGGAAAGCCTGTGGTAGAGTGTGCATTTGAGGTCCTTACCTCTACCCTCCATTTCCACACAGTTTGTGGAGCCCAGGTTAGGATTCTGAAAGAGGTTAGTTGGCAATGATTCAGCAGTTCTAATATTGATGTCCATGTCAATCTCCATGTGACCCCCCCCCTCATATGTTGCCCTTGTCTTCTCCTTTAGAATGTCCTAATGCAGAAATAAATCTCATGAAACATAAATTCTCTTGAGATAGTACCATTTCAAGAAATAGTAGGATAGAGGCAACATTAATAGTGTGTGTGTGTTTCTTGTGTCAGTCTTGATGAATGAAAACTATCATAACAAGATCAAATAAAATGAGAACCTTCTTTAAGATGTTATTAACCATGCCATGTCTCAGTATTAAGATGTATTTCTGTTAGTGATATTGAATGGTTTCTGGATGAACTTGTTACACAGTAGTGGAGGCTGAAACCCACTGTGAAGTAAGCAGTCCTTTCCTCTTCTTCTTTTTTTTAAAGACATACAGAAAGAGACATAATTAGTTCCAGGAGATACTGGAACACATGCATAGGTTTTTCATTTAACTGTAGTATATTTTGTGTACAACAAGAGCATATGACCTACATTCATAGTATGTTCATTTTCTTTCACACTGTTTGTTATGCATATTCAGTAAACTTTAAAAAGGGTGCTGCAATAACTCAGTTCATTATAGGGAAAAAAACCTACATGGTACTGTTTCTCTGTGCATCTATTTTATTGTAATTTCCCCCAGAATTGCCCTAGGTTGTTGCTGAGTTCTGAATAGTCTCATTTGGATTCACTGCAACACTGTAAGGTTTTTACTTAATGCATAATAGTTGTGGCTGCCTACCTTTAGAAACTGTCATCAACCTTTACATAGATAACTGGGAAGCAATTGATTACATGCATTGTGTGCTTAATCACAGCTTTTAAACTAACTTGACACTGCTGTCATCAGTTTAGTGTAGTAAACCCAGGGAGGCCATTTTGTTTTAGTTCCCGCTTTCAAAAATACTTCTGCTGGGCCTGAACACTCCACAAGTGGATAAATATCTCCCCGTGTCTATAGTAAGTATGAGGGTTGTGTTTTTTTTAAGAGGGGGCTCTTTGTATTGGAGACCCCGATGTACGTCATTTTGTAATTTAAGGAATTGTGTATTGCCAGGGAAGTTTTCTACATAACAACTTAGCAGGGATGGTTCATGTTGTGGGAGATACCCTTAATGTTATGCAAACATCTTCCCAGCAGTTGATAATTGCTAAGAAGATGCTTCACCAATATTCCTTACAGTCGGCCCTCCATATCCAAGGATTCTTCATCCATGGATTCATTCATCCACAGCTTGAAAACATTCCAAAAATATATATAAATTCCAAACCAACCAACAAATAAACGACCCTTGATTTTGCCATTTTATATAGGGACACCATTTTACTACACTACTGTATGTAATGGGACGAGCATCCACGGATATTGGTTTCCAGGGGAGGGCCCTCTGTAATAGGAAACATCATATTAGCAAACACTAGTTCCAAGGGCCCACTGTATTAGGAAACACTGGTTATCAATTTCTTCAGAGGAGAGTGCTCAATTAATATGTTACTTTATGAGAGGAAACAGCCAACTTCAATCATACCTTCTTTCACACAAGTGCGTGAAATATGTATTCCTGCTATTTCCACTAACCACCAGGATTTCAGCAAAGCTAGGAACACTGTGGTTTGCATACTAATTATGCTATGATGGCCTTGCCATGCATGGTTCATCATGTTTATGTTACCCTAAGCATTAATGCTAACCACTTTCTACAAGTACCATATTAATTTACCCTCTCCAGAAGTCAGGTAAGAAATCTATACCTGGGCAGCATGTGGCTTACCACATGGAGGATTGATCTTTTCTGACTTATATTGCAAAATAGTTGTTGACTTCATGTTGCCAATCAGAATACTTATACTTAGTTATTAATACTTGGTTAAATGGAGCAATTTCCTAGATTCTTCAAGCAGTTGTAGAAACAATTTGAAGACATAGTTTCTATGGTGCCTAGGAAAGTTCAAAATAACACTCCCTCAATAATTTACACTATGAAATGGTTTAAGATGGGTTGATCTTTAGACTTTCGGCAGTCCCACTGCTAATTGTAACCACTACAAAAAAAGTAGTCCTTATCTACAGCAGTCACACTTTGCTGGGAAGCAACAGTGTTGTTTCATATGATCCTATTAAATCAAGCCTTGTAATAGTTTTACTAGAAGTGGTTTAGAGTAAGAGAAAGACAGTATAGTGTGTTGTAAAGCCCAACCAAAATCTTAACTATATGCTATATTAAATGCATAGTGCAACGTTTCATGTCACTTTCTTTCTTTTAGTCAAGTAAAACACTGTGTCAAGTAAATATGTGTTGTCATCCAATTCAGGAGCAACATATGCAGATGGAAGGCTTAACACACACACACACACACATGTTTTTTCCCCAGCTGCTTGCCTACTGTATGCTTTTGGATGTTATTAACATGCTGAATGCCAACTGAAATAAATCATTAATATTTTTCTCAGATTTGAACAAGGGATTCTTTGCCAGTATGGAACTATAGCATCCTGGTCTGGTAAAGGCTGTGTGCAGAAATAATTTCACAGGTTCATTTGTCATTTACATCCAGCTACCAGCACATTCTGCAGTACAAATCATATGGCCATGCTGGCAACATTGACAATTATATTTACCCACAAATGACCGATTCCATGTAATCCCTTCTTCCCCTGTTAACTGACATCTGCAACAAGAATTTTTGCCTCAGTACCATCATGTTTAGAAAGGCTTGTATCTGAATAAAATTTTAAAAGCTACAGAGAAGATTGTGAAAGAATATACAGTGAAAAAGAGTTCTTTAGTTAATCCTACATGTTTATTTGTGCTTATTTTAATGTGTACTTTTGTTTCCTGCAGGCATTTCCTATTCAAAACAGGAACAGGGACAACACCACTGTTCAGTACTGCGACACCGGGTTACACAATGGCATCCGGCTCGGTTTATTCCCCTCCTACACGACCACTACCTAGGAACACCTTATCAAGAAGTGCTTTTAAATTTAAAAAGTCTTCAAAGTACTGTAGCTGGAAATGTACAGCACTTTGTGCTGTAGGGGTCTCCGTGCTACTGGCAATATTACTATCTTATTTTATAGGTAAGCCTGTGTTTTTATGATTATTGTCATAAATCTATGTCTGTTTTGCTAATTATATATGGACAGTTCTAAACTTCATAATATACAGCGGTCGTTTTTATCAGCAATTGCTAAGAACAACAAGGGTATGAGAACAATTTAATTAAATCCTCTTCAGGTGGAATAGAAAATACCTGTATTTTGTAACCATTTCCCACAAAATGGCAAGTGAATTGCCATTTTTAAAAAGTGAACTGTAATTTAGAAATGCTGTTCTACCTTTTTTTTTTCTGAGGAGGAATAATTCAGTCATTACTTCTGTATTAAAAAGTATTGTGCATACAAAAATAATATGTGGTCTTTTCAAGCACAATCCTTCAGCTTTTCATATCATATTTTTAAAGCATAAACAATTAGTAGCAAAGAATTAGTTAATTCTAATAATAGATTTGGATGCACGTAGTAATGCATCAACATGACTATGTGTTCTAAAGCTTCCTTGGAATTATTTTAATCCAAAACACTATGATTCAGTATATACATTATATCTGTAGACCACCATATCCACTAAGACCCAAGTGAAACTTTATGTTTAGCTTTTAAAATTAGTATAGTGCCCAGAACCTTTATGATCCTGAACTGTTGATAGCATGTGTTGAAATATGCTTGTTAAATTTCAGTCCAAGCCACAGCAGTGAACAAAATAAAACCTTTGAAGTGGGTCCCTGTTGAAGCTGAAGCAACTGTGAATAATGTAAAAAATGAGGCTGCTGAGTAGTAGAAGAAATTCCCTCTTCCCCGCTGATGGAATATGGCTGCTTCAACAAGATTACCAGTTTTCCTGTTGCCCAGGAAAGCTGAAAGGAGTTTTATGGGAATTAGGTCCATGGTTTCTGCTGTGTATGACTATTTGAATCATTACTGGATTTTCTTTGTCCTCTCTGCTGTATGCATTGTGATGTGATATGTTTAATATGTGACTTGTGGCTAAGATGCTGGTACTCAGCTTATTAGAATGAAAACCATTTTAAAATCCAAGTCTTCAGGCACAATCTTTGTAGCCAAAAGTGTAGTCATTGCAATCAGTTTATGTTTTTATTTAGATTTATGGCACAACCTAATCCCTTCTATATGACCCTACAAAAGCCCCAGGGCAGAGTAACCACATGAATAAAATATGTTGGTTTGCATTTGAAAGCATAGTTATGCAATTTTTAAATATTATTGATTTCAAATGGATGGTAATTTTAATTATATGTAGGTTAGTCTGTGACCCATCATATTAAATATATGAAATTATAAAAACACAATTGAAAGCCCCCTATTTCTCTCTGCACACTTAAATGTGTTTAGTTACCAGAGTATTAAATTACATTAATGTATTTTTATAATTACTGAGTCTTCTTCAGACTGTGTGTTAACTAGGTTTTTATTTAATCCAGATGGGTTTAAAGGCTGCCAGTTACAGGGAAAATTGAAAATGTTGCTGCAAAACAGGTCTTCTTTTTCCACTGTTTCAGTTTCTACTAATGCTGGTGATTAGTGGGGAAAAACATCGTAATGGCACATAGTACTCTATTTTTTGTGGCAGAATATATAGGCGGAACAGTACCATTTTGAATAGGACATGTGCCTTCTGAAGGAGACATTCAAGGGTGATGCCATCTTGCAAGTGCCATTAGGCCCTTCTTGGCATGGTTACAGCTGCTACAAGCACCTTTTTAGTGTCAGGTTCAAGGCTATGTACATTAAATCTGTCATTAAATAGTGCCTGTAGGGAAGTAAAAGTGCATCCAAGAGTGCCACCTTGTCACATATTTCCTATGATGACCTTTTTAGGACATATGTAAAATATAGCGCATGATACTATGGCTTCCTTTTAAGACTATAATTTATAATATATTAAAATAAAAGTTTGCTGTTTTTCTAAGGGCAGCCAAAGTCTGCTGTCTAAGGTGAGTGCTTCCTTTTGACTAATACTATAACAGCAATATATATTCTGGTATATAGATGCAACATAGTGAAGATGTATCCAACAATATCATTATTTTAGCACAAAAAAAAATGTTCCTGGGACTACCTAATTCCAGACTAGGTACAACTGGGAAAACCAAAAGTATACTGTTAGTGTAGTGATGGTTAATCTTTTAGAGATCGAGTGCCCAAACTCAGAGATGTTCACACAGCAGGTGTCACCAGTTGCCAATGGTGGGACTTCCAGAGGGGCATCAGGGGTGAGACTTCCATTTGTGGGGGGTGGAACTTTCCTAGAGACAGCTGAATGCCCAAGATGGCGGGAAGATGAGGAAGAGAGGTGTGCCTGTTCCTTTTCCTCCCCCGTACCCTCCTGGGCCTTGAGCTGCCTCTCCAGAGACCGCTGAAGGCCTGGGACACCCTCTGCATGCCCTCAAAAATGGTTTAGTATGCCATCTCTGGCATGCATGCCATAGG
Organism: Sceloporus undulatus; assembly: GCF_019175285.1. Lineage (NCBI taxonomy): Eukaryota > Metazoa > Chordata > Lepidosauria > Squamata > Phrynosomatidae > Sceloporus > Sceloporus undulatus. Next base: position 130,349,642 of record NC_056526.1, on the reverse strand, counting down.
TTTGCCACCACGGTGCTAGTGCATTGTTATTCTCCATAATATTATGCTCCTTTAAGGCTGTAGTCTGTTGTACCTGATAGAGATTTCCACATGTATGTTGACTGTCATTACACTCTATGAGGTTTGACTGCAGATTTGTAACATATTCCTAACAACGTGTTTCTAGTTAAATAGTCAACAAAAAACACACTTTTTAAGAATATCTTGAGTCTTGTGGCATGTAGAGGAGCCCAATTAAAATCACATTTGTTATAAAAAGAAGTAGTATGTAAGTTTGCATAAGGTGGGGGATGTCATGCAGAGAGAAAATAATCCAAAAGTGCCATTGTAGAGTGCTGTTTAGAAGATGGATGCTCTCTAGTGTGAGAGAAATGATGAAGACTGAGGACTTGTAGTAGCAGGAAATAAACTGTCAGAAGGGAGAATAATGGTTCTCGGGGCCCATTGGCCCAGCGAGAAGGTTTTGCTGGCCTCTCATTGGAAAGACCAGAAGATTTAAATAAAAACGGTGTGCTTTGTGTGGCCGTTAGACAGGGAGGGGGCAGGGCTAAGCCCTCCCACCCTTGCCTCCTTGTCAGTTCAAAAGAGCTGGCCCACCTTCCCACCTCGGCAACAGTGTAAGATTCATTCTGGTTGCTTCGGAGCCGGGTAGGAATTTTTGCCCTTGTTTTCCCAAGGGTTTTTTGCCTACCCTACACTGCTGGATGAGGAATGGGACGATTGGCTTGGGGTGTGGCCATAAATAGGCCTCATGCATAGGCGGGGGGAGATAGTCGGTTCGGTTAGCACCTCAGCACTGTGCTAAAGGCTAAACACGAAGGGAAAGAGACTTGCCTTGGGGCGGGCTTGAGATTCAAACACTCACTTAAGTCTTGAGAGTTAATTGGGGAAGGGCTGGCCAGGGGCAACCCAAATTATGGATTGCCCTTGGGGCTCAGGTGTTTTCGCCCTTTTTGGAAGCTGGGGAATTGGTATTGGAGTAGACCATCCGCTAGCTGTTCCTACACAAGGTTCTCTCCCCCCTGGGCTTGCAGTTCTCAAGAAGTAAAGTTAAATAGGTTGAATTTTAATAAAGTTGCCCATTTTATAACCTAGTTCTCTGTGTCTGGTCTTGGCAGCAAATAAGCATGAGTATTCAATGTATTCTACTGCTAGGCAGAGGGGAAATGATCTGGAACATTTTCTACTAAAACTTATTGGGACACCCACTTGTGTGTCAAGAACGTTTTAAGACATACATACATTTCTACAAAGTGAAATCCTGACTCCGCATAATATGAATTGATTTTATTCATATTAACCATAGCTATGTTGAATTGCTTCACAAATAACTACTTAATATACCTGCTAAAATAAACAACAGATATTCCCTTCTCTATATATTCCTCAGGGAATCCTTTATATGCGGGTGGTATTATTTGATATTTTAGCTAACTCAGCAACCTAAATGTAAAATCTGGCAACCAGGAACATTTAGGGGTCCATAAAGCGGCTAATGGATTAAATTCACTCCTATATGTAGTTTTCACATCTCTTCAGATGTAACATAAAAATTCTTCTTTAATAGACCATTCAAGTATAGTTCAATAAGAGTTACTTAACATGAAATGGAAATGGTCTTCCATTTTATTTATCTAGTTCAAAACAGCAGATTTTAAAGCAGTGAGGTGAGAAATTATGGCTAAAATGATTGGTTGTTCACAATTTAGATGTCAAGTCACTTCTGAGGATGTAGTTTCTGGCTCTTCTATTTGCATCGAATTATTGCCACAACTGAGCCATATTGCAACCATACCTGGAAAATATATGAATAGCTAGATAGATAGATAGATAGATAGATAGATAGATAGAGGAAAATTGGAAGGTGCATTAGAATTGTACATGCTTTGTTTAGACTCAGAAAGTACTGGCCTCAAACAGATTGGCTCTGTGGTAGAGCTTGATCTAGTCATCTGTTCTTTCATGACTATAGATAGATAGCTTTTTACAAGGATGTAAAGATGGATGAACATGCCAAGTCTCTGTATTTTATTTAAATGTTCAAGTGAACAAAATGCATTCAAAAATACTGCTTTCTTTGTACAAGAGTAGTGTGACAGGAAACATAGTTTGCTAAAGTAGAGTGAGTCTCATCTCCTCAGCCTCTCAACTGTGCAGCTGTTTTGGTTAGTTGGCAGAAGGATATGCAATGAGAGATTGGTCTGTCTGATCTGTCTTCCAACACCATGACAACAAAGTCTGTGATGGTGCAATGATTCAGAGAAAGGAAGCAGAGAGACAAAGGGAGCCAGCATGAGAAGAGAAAAAGCTGAGAGGTCACAACAAGGAGACAGGAGAGCAACAAAGAGAGAAAGAAAAGAAGGCATAGGAAAGTGAATATGAAACCATGAAGTAGTTTGAATAAAGCCAAAAATCTAATCCCCAGAATGGGTAGAGAAAGTGAAAGGGCAGAGAACGGGTAGCTCTAAGTTATTTTAAATTAATGTCTACAGCTTTTTATAGATGTAGAATGTCTAATACTTCCCCCATAAATTTTAAATATGTCTTTATGATTTCCTTTTAAAGAGTGAGAAGACTAAATTAAAGGAAGCATCTTTTAAGCATATTTAAGTGTTAATGAATAGTAATTTTCAACAAATCTGTCTTTAAAAGAAGAAACACTCATATGGTTGATGAGCAAAATCCAGAGGGCTCAATCAACCTTATTTGGTCACTAAAATGTATAACCTCTGAACTTTTTGAGTCCTCTCTGATTCTTTTTCAGGGTGGATATGAGAGAGAGGGGACAGAAAAATACAAAAATCAAACTGCCTAGATGTTGAAGCTACAGGATCTATGGTTAACTTTCCATGTCTGAGTTTACAAATCAGTAGAATTTGCAAACTTAAATTTCCCCCCATGGAGTATGGACACAGTTGGCTGCCAATGAACTCAGTGAACTTTCCGTTACTCTTATGCAAAGTACTTTATGCAGCAGACAACCTCAGTTGCTGTTATTTCTCCCTTTCACTTGAATGACAGGACAAGAGAGAAAGTAAAGACAAGATGGATGAGTCTTTATAATAAAGATGCAGCAGAAATGATTAAAATCAAAAGGATAACGCTGCCCATTTTTTTGGTCCTCTTTGAATTTTCAGCCCTTGAACATTTGCCCAACATCCAATGTGACCTAAAAATTGCTAATCCCCGAGTTACAGCACATACGTTAATGTTGGCTTCATGTAAAGGATGGTTTTTTGGGGGGTGCTTTGTCAACCCTAAACACAAGAAGTTGTATATTTGATTTGTTTTCATCTCAGACCTGCCCCCTTTTACAATGAAATGAGTATCAGTAGTAGACAGGCTGAAAGCTCACTGTACTTTCTGTCCTCTGCTTTGCATCACATTGTTAAATTAAGAGGAAAGGTGCTTATAAAACCATTAATCTTGTTAAGGTTGTTGGATACACTCAGTAGTGGGGACTGGAGAGATGAAATACATGACTTACAATTACATCTAAATAATTTTTATCAAAATAAAATGATGTCCAGTGTGGCACAGTGGTTTGAGTTTTGGACTATGACTCCAGAAGAGACCAGGGTTCGATTCCCAGTTCAGCTATGAAACCCACTGGGTGACCTTGGGCAAGTCACATGCTCTCAGCCTCAGGGGAAGGCAATGGCAAACCTCATGTGAACAAACCTTGCCAAGAAAACCCCACAATAGGGTCGGCTGAGGGGCACCATAAATCAGAAATGACTTGAAGGGACACAACAGCAAGAACAAATAATGTCTGTTGTGGTTAATGTAAGCATAGAAGCTTTAACCACTCTGGCTTTACAGGGTGTGGATTTTTCATGTTTTCACTTTTACTTCCATGTTATAGTGTTGTCATGTTTTTGCTATAATCAATGTACTTTGACAGTGACAGTTTCCCATCAGAGACAGATTAAATTATGAAATGTGAAAAATTAAATATTTAATTCATGGCCACTGGACTAACAGCCTGAAATTTTCAACTTGTTTGTCCCTTCAGAATATCATAGTTACTTTTGAAGTTGTGGTATGTTATCATATTAGCTAGCTAGAATAAATGTTTTCAGTGAAGATTAATTGGGACTTAAAACAAATTTTCCTTAATTAGAGGGAGTGGCAAAAATGAACTTCTAAAGTTCTTTCTGTTTTTCTTTGTCAGTAATTGCATCTATCACTATTTGGGCTCCCAGACCTTCCTTGTTCTCTTGGGCTGTGGTAGCCTTGTGTTATGGCTTGAAGTAGCATGCCACAAACAAGACAGTTAAGAACCATAGTAGGTGTGATTTACATGATCTCCATGATAGTGTTATGGGGATATTAGGTTCTAAGTGAACTACTTTGCTGCAGTTCTCTGAACTCTGGGCTTGAGAGATCGGTTATGAAATTCAGATTCCAGTAGCATCACTAGTTTTCAGTAATATTCTATTTTGATGCTATCAAGTTTTATTGACAAGTTTCAGAGAAGTGAAAATGCCTTAAATAAGTTAATTAACAAAAACATTTTATACATTCTGTTACTCCTATTATAATGTGTCTAAGGGCCAGAGCAGACAGGTGTGAAAGAGTGGCCCAAGTCTGTTTCAGCCACAAGCGGGTTGAGACCGCGCACTGCATGGCCCACTTCCAAACTGGGCCACGGCCGCAGGACCCAACTGACACTACCAGGAGTTGAATTGCTCTGGTTTGGGACCTGAGCGCAGCTTCAGTGTGGTTTTGGGTTGCTTTTGAAGTGTGCATCATTTAAACGTCATGCCTCCAAAGCAACCAGAAACCACTTCATTTGGCCTATCTGTTCTGGGCCTAAGATGGACTTCTTATTTATTACAAAAGCTAACATGGCAAAGTCCAGTATCCAATAATACACTTCCATCGGATCCTGCTGCCTCTGGCTCTTAGACACATTATAATTCTTATAATTCATATATCAAAATCAACAATCCTCTCCCTTCTCTAGCTCCCATGGCACTCTAAAAGCTTGCTGTGGGGCCTCTGAATCCTTCTGGCACTTAATACAAAAGTAGATAATTAAATATGTGCCATGGCTCTTCACCAGTGTTTGCATCTTTCTTCCCTCAGCAGTAGCAGTAATAGTCTAAGCAATTTGCCAAAATGATGGAAACCTTACATTGTTTTGTGGCTATAAAAAAGGTTTTTTTCAGTCTTGCTAAAAAGTAAGTGACTTCTTATATTCTAAAGAAGTAAACTAATTTAGTTCCAAAATCTTGATTATTTGAATATACCTTGTCATGTGTAGTTCTAGAACTTAAACACTTGTTTTACAGTGCATCCTAGTGACCATTTGGATGGGAGGGCATTAAATGTAAACCAGACATTCGTAGATACTGATCCACAGTGATACTTGTAACTACATCCTAATTCCAACAGATATAAGCATGATAGTTGCTGTAGATATTTCTATATCAGGCACTTACCAATGGCACTGAAAATTTGGGGATATTTTCTTCTGCCTGTATGAACAGAAATAATAAAAATAGATGAACATGGGGTTAAATAGTAATGTTTGACTGTGGCCTTATAATGATAACTAAGGTGCTTTCTGCACCGCCATTTGGGACGTCCTCCGGACGTCCCATTTTAAAAAAGGGGCATCTCTTATAGACGCCCCTGGGCCTAGTACGGACTCCGTCCGTATAAGATGGCGCCGGCCCTCCTACATGGCCGGCGCCATCTTTGCGTATCGGACGCTGAGCGTCCGTACACGTCGCGGGCGTTGTGACGTAGTGAGTGCTCCCCTGGCGCCTCGCTACGTCGCAAACGCGACGGAAAAAGAAGCTCCATTTTGGAGCTTCTTTTTCGGTCCGCGCGGGAGTCGGGCCGTGTGAAGGCTCCGGCTCCCCCGCGGACCTACTGGCGGCGGCGGCAGAGCGCCGCAAAGCGGCGGTCTGTACCCCGCCTATGTAGATTTATACAGTATATCAGTGTTATATATTGCAGTATTTTCCATATTTTCCATTGTGTTTTATTAACCATGTAGCTTAATATTTATTACTGAATTAGTTGTAAATTTGCAACTAAGGTTTAAATGAAAAAATATATGACATCCATTTCCCCCATAGTAAAACAAATATACAAATATCAGTAGCAACATAAAGTATATTTGTCATTTATACTTTTTTATTTTCTCAGAATCATAAATCTTTCTTGATTCCATTAAATAATTCACTGATGCATGAGAACATGGTTAAATACTGCTTGCATAACCCTTGAGTAAATCCTTCCATCTAGAACAGATCTGAAGAGTGACACTACCAAAATGTGTCACAGCAAAATGGTAATTTTATTGGATGATATTAATACAGTGACATTTAAATCTCTGTTTGAAGATTATTTTGCTATGATATAACTATGTCAGAGTCCCTGTGCTGAGACAGCATATGGATGAGATGATGAACTTTGGCACGTCTTACTGTGGTGTGTTATTTTCAACTCTAACAAAAAACTCAAAACAAATTCTGTGTGGAAAAATCCTTCTTTTATTTTTTCCTAATATAATTCTCTAACAGTTTTGAAATGATCAATGAAAACTAGTGGTAGTGTGTAGTTTTACCATTATGTATAAATCTGTTTCCTTATATAACTAATCATGTTTACATGTTGTTTTATGTGCCCTGTTCACTTATCTGTATGGCTCTTCTCCTGCCACTGTTTGTTTGGACTTTTATCATGTCATCTGTCTTCTCCACTTGGCATGTTGCCTTACTGACATAAACTGGAAGCCTTTTAAGGCAGAAGTGTGTGTGTTTAAACAAAACAGCCTAACTTAAAAGATGTATGCCTGTTGGATTTAAATACATGGTGTTGTACAAGGTTTGTGATAACTGAGAAGTGCTTAATTAAATAGGTTATATAATTTTTGTATGATCTGTTGTTGATTCTAGGTTTGGTACATTGCCACATTGATGTGTGATAGACACATTAATATGGTATAGAAATAAAGTAATAATAGTTAACATCTATGTAATGCTTTTAGATACTTCAAAATTTTTGTATGTACAACCTTAATATCTAACCATTTCAAATACTGCATGGAAGATCAGTATTATTTCTACCCTCAGCTATAAGTAGGAGCTGATGTGGAAAGACCATAGCTTGCCTAAAGCCACCTACGTTTAAGCCCCAGTGGCTTTGCCCCAGTGAGGTCTGTGGGGATTGCTTCCAGGTAATTGTGTTCATGATTGCAGTTCATGGCCGAGGTGAAATTATCTTTTCAACTTAATAAACAATGGTTATATGAAGCTGTGAAATAGTGTCCGAGTGAAGCACTCCATGTCTGCATTGTGATCTGGGGAATTCTAACTTAATATCACAAGGAACTCTGTTTAAATTAAAAACAAGATCATTGCCCCTTAGTTTGTATGCAGTGGGGAGGGGGGGGCAAAGTGGGCTGCATGTCTTCTCCTGATAGCAGAAAATCTGTGATGCCTCAAATTATATATCTGTACACCTATATAGTTCACAGAAAGCCAGCATAACATAGTAGTTTGAGTGTTGGACTGTGACTCTGGAGATCAGGATCCAATTCCCTGTCTGGCCATGAAACCCACTGGGTGACCTTGCGCATATCACATGCTCTCAGCCTTAGGGGAAGGCAATAGCAAACCCACCTCTGTACCAATCTTGCCAAGAAAAAGTTCACCTTAGGGTTGCCAATGACATAAAGATCAGAAATGATTTGAAGGCACACAACAACAACATAGAGCTCACAACCCATACTCTTATTTCTCAGAGCACTTCATACTCTCATTTAGATGTAGTAGGTTTTCATCATGGACAAAAACATTTCTGTACTTTCTTATGAACAGTGTTTGGAAGCACTGAAACTTTCACATATTCTTCTAGAGGATCTAAAGCAATTTAGTCTAACCTATTTATGAAATTATGTAGCACTCTCCCTATAGAAATTAAAATTGATAGAAGAAACTTTGGGTCCTTGTATTAGTATATATTCTGTTCTTTTCTGCAGTCTTCTAAACAGACAGATGTAGAGTTTTAAGAATACATTTTTAATGCAAACTGTGAATGTACCTTTTCAAAAAGTTCAGTATCCATAAAGATTGTTTTAATCTAAGTAATATAGAGGAATTATTCTGGGTAAGTTTTCTGCTGTCAAATTGCTACCAGTAATATGTTGAGATTGGGGTTATTGAGGGAAGATTCTGAGTGTACTTCATATAAAGCACAAAGCATAATACAATATTTACAATTTCAGCACTGCACAGTATTAATATTTGATTGGTTTTGCAAGTGTCATATGCTGTTATTGTCAGTGACTCTGAAAAGAGAAAGTCCAGTGGGAAAAACAACCCATATGCAAAAACATGAAAAAAGACATGTGGCAGTCAGAAGGTTAAAAGCTACATGACAAGATATCAAGGAATTCTAGTATAATTATTTTATTAGCATTATCTATATCCACCTTGAAAGAGACTAACTTTAAAATAAAGATTTATCATAAGATTACTTTTTAAATTCTGGATTTAAACAGTGCAGAAAACTAAAACTGTCTTCTTGACAACTTTAAAAAGTAATAGGGAATCACAGCAAAACCAGATTTTGAGAAAGTTGCAGCACAAACCTTAGAAGCATCAATATAAATAGCAGAGTGATGATTGTTGTTTCAAACAAAATAAAGGCAATCTAAACTTTCACTCTTGATCATCCAGTGTAAAAATGAATTGTTACCTATATACTTCGTGTAATAGAAAGATTTCCTAAGAGAAAGAAGATCAGAATTTGTTGAGCATCATTTGTGCTGTTGGCACCTCAGTACTTTGTTCTTGTTGTTGTTAGATCATCTTTCTTCAGTGTCTGTGCTTTTCAAGTTGGACACCTTTCCTTTTATTCCAGTTAGTCTGTGACTTATCTGCAGATCTGAAATCTAGGAATCTTATCTTAGAGATTGGAAATAACTTACTACAAACACGTAATTGTAACAAATAAAAAATTGTAGATTCATATAATCATAGATATAATCACAAGGGCCATCCAGTATATAAGTATGTTTCATCTTGTTTAACTTTTCGTTCTGGAAATCCTACCTTCTGTTCCTTCTTTCCTTTTCTCTCACACACTCCTGCATCTTGACTTGTTCCATTTTGAAAAAAATATTTTTCCACATTAGAAATACATATTTAAATCACAAAGTACCTTGTAGCTGTTGTGATTTATGTATGGTGATGGTGCCATTTATATGATCCCTTGCATTTTCAACACCTGAATTTCAAATATGATTGCTTAGATCATCTGTTGTTGTTAGGAGCCATCAAGTTGGCTATGAATTGGAGACCTAAATTACCAACACACCTGCTCAGGTCGGGGCCATTGCTTCCTTGATTGAGTCAATCCATCTGTAATGTTGTCTTCCTCTTTTTCTATTTTTCTATATTGCCAGCTTTACTAATCATTCCTGTTTTTTCCAATGACAATTATTCTGATTTCTTGCCTATTGTTTTTATTATGATTAATGAATGAGCTACAGTAGAGAAAATCTTTTAACTAATTCAATGACTTCATCACCCATTTTAAAGTTGTATAAACCTCCTGTGGTCATTATGTTTGTATTCTTAATATTCAGTTGCAACTGTGCTTTTGACTTTCTTTCTTAATTTTTGTCAGTAGTCATTCTAGTTCTTTGCTATTTTCTCCTAGTAATATGATGTCATATCATATCTTACATTATTTATTGTCTTTCAATCTTCATACCCCCTTCCTCTGAGTTTACTCCTAATAATGCTTTTGCCACCATGTTCAAGTTATTGAACAGTTGAATTCAGGATTCAGACTATTTCTGTCACATAGTAGCTTGTTTTCCTTCTTTTCCCAGCCATTTGAAGAGTTTCATCAGTAATCCAGTGAAGCTTTTCTTTCTTTTTGGGTGCAAATAGTGAATATTTGGTGTCGTGGTTTGAGCACTGGCCTATGACTCTGGAGACCAGGGTTTGAATCCCAGCTAAACCATGTAAAACCACTTGGGTGACCTTGGGCAAGTCACACTCTCTCAGCTTCAGAGGCTGGCTATGACATACCCCCCTCTGAAGAAACTTGCCAAGAAAACCTCATGATTGGTTTGCCTTAGGGTTCCCATAAGTCGGAAACGACTTCAGGGACACAACAGCAACAACAAAGGGAATATTTGAAGAACCAGTATGGTGAATCCTTGGAAACTTCCTGGGGTACCTTGGGCATGTTGCTGTCACTCAGCCTTAGAAGAAGGCAATGGTGAGCCTCCTCTGTTAAATCTTGCTGAGAAAACACCATGATAGGTATGTCTTTGGTTTGACATAAGTCAGAAATGACCTGAAGGTAAACAAGCACAATTTTTATTTTTATATTTTGCATTCTTCTTTAATAAAATCCCCAGCTTCTGTCCACAGTTTTTCTGGTTAGGTTCATTCAGGTTTAATAGTGCAAACTTGTTCTTAGCATGGTCTTTACATTCTTTTGGGATATTCTTTCAGTTGTATTTTAGCACTATGATTGATCCAATATTCTTCTTTAGTTTTTCTCTAATTCTCACTCCCCAACTGCCTTATTGACTGGCTTCCCACCTAAACCCTCAGTTCCTTTTATCCGCCATAGCAGCATTCATTTTCCTGTCAAACTTTAAAATTTCCATTTGACAGGATCACTCTGCGTTTTGGTGGTATTTCTTTACATTGTCATTCTTATTTTAAAAGGAGTGCTGCGATTTCTGAGAGAATCGCGTATTTACATGTGAATTTAACTTCTGAGGAATTTTTTTTAAAGAGTCACTTGCCTTGCAATTGCAGTTGGCAAGGCCCATGTACTTCTCAGGAAAAACGTTTTTTAAACATCTACAGAATGAGGGACTTTTTCCACCCCAAATAGGCCCTGACCTTTTCCACTCCTATTTGGGGCAGAAGCTGTCCGGATTGAGGCCATACTGTGCACTTACCATGGCCCCAATCCAACTCTCTCAGGGGCGGCGTGGTGGTGCCCCTTTGGGGCCAACTGTTTAGAGAGAGAGTGTGTGTGTGTGTGTGTGTGTGTGTGTGTGTAGCTCCTTACTGCTTTTGTTAAATCTCATCTCATTATTAATGTTACCCCATTTCTTCTCACATTTCCATTTCCATAATAAAACAGTTTGTACAGTGGACCCTTGTTATACGCTGGGGTTTGGTTCCAAGATCCCCCATGTATAACAAAATCCGTGTATGCTCAAGTCCCATTAAATGTAATGGCATAGCAAAATGGTGTCCCTTATAAAAAAAGGAAAATCAAGGTAACTTTATACTTTTTTGGAACATTTTCAAACCGTGTGTGCTTGAATCCGTGTATAAGAAGGGCCGACTGTAATTAGCTAATTGAAAATGACCCATTCCTGTCCACTGTAGTTCACTGGGTCAAAGTACTGCAATCTTGATACATGTAATTTCTTGTTTAAACATTTTTAGCTTCCTCTAATTCATACTTCTCATATTCCACATTCCTGTTATAGGTGTTGAGCAGTTTTGGGTGTTCTTTTCACATCTGTGTGTGTCACCAACTGACTTTTCTTTTGACAGGTCCAAGCTGTGTCATTAGACTGAGCATTATTTCTATTTGTCCTTTGCTTAGTTCTCTGCCAGTACTGTACTACTTTTTGCTCCATTTCAGAGTGTATCATCATAGCATTTTCAAGGTAAATGACATTAGGAAGGGGCCTCCTACTATGCAAGAATTAGCCGAAAGCAACTGCCATTATCCATAACATTATCCTTCCCCATTATCAGTTTCTACTGCTGCTTCCCAGTAGCTTCTCTTTGGGAGCTACTCCACTTTCTTCATCATTGGAACTATCACATCTTTTTTTCTGATGGAGCTATTACTCCCAGAACAGAATGGATGCATCTTAGACTGGTGTCTCCACTTAAGGCATTTTGCGTTGGATGATCCCACTTGGAGTCTAGACTTTTGATAGAGTCTAGTTTCTGATAACAAAACTCTCAGTCTTTCTAACAGAGTCGTACACTCTCACCGTTAAGTGCACCTGAGAGAAGGCTTGGATTACATGTGGTCATATGTGAATGGAATGCTAGAATAGGTGAAACCTTGATCTGATCTAACTTGCCTTTCCTTTCTTTTTATGAACCAAGATCGCTCTGTTTGGAGGGACAGATGTTATTATTTACACAAGTCACTTTTTTCACCCTGATTTCTTTTTCATGCAACACTGCCCACTTCATGTGTCATTCCAAAAGGTGACCTTTATATTTAGGAGAAGAGGCAGGAGGATCTCACTTTGCATGTAAAATCCCATGTGTCTGTCTGTCTTGAGCAAGTCAGGGTGGGGAAAGTATTAAACACCACTTTTTTTTTTTTTAGCCCCTGCTAGTCGCACAAAGCCCCCTTCTAACCCATTTAAATTTTTCTGGGCTCAGCTTTCAGTTATTTTCCTAAAACAGCCAGAATGCAAGAAAATTAGTTGTAAACACGGGGGCTTTGTTCCTTTCCCCATGACAAATTCAAAACCTCCAAAAATGCCAAGCAGGGGTTGATGCATAGTTTTGTTTGCAAAACCATGCTTTTCCAAAATACTACATTTAGCTATGCTACCTCACATCTTTCCAAATATGCAGAATGAATATTTAAGTTCTGTTGAGTGAAGAGTGCGAGTGTACGGTTAGGACAATTTAAACATCAAAAAGCAAGAAAATTGTAAATGGAGCAATTCATGCCTTTAGAGACCTAAATGGTAGCCTTATTTTGACCCAACACATTATTTCCTTCATAATAATAATAAAAAAGAAATCAGGCCTTCTCCAGAGTGGTAGTATAATGGAAGATGTTTAACTGTTATCAAGAGTGAAAGTTCTAAAAGTAAGCACGGGGAAATACTAAATTGACTGTAGCATGTAGAGAGAAAGTCTTTAAAAGAAATCCTCATCTGTCTCTATAAATCCTGCTGCAATTCAGATTGAATTCAAACTGAATTGGGAGTACATCGTGTCATTTGAATATTTAGTTATCTAACTAAATGTAACACAGGAGTTAGTCACCTTAGAATAATACATGCTATGTATATATTTGGGCGGCCTAAAAGCAAACAGAAAAAAACTGTTTGATTAGCTATTTGTGCGAATCTGAGCCATTAACAGTGTAGGGTATGTATTAGGATGTTCAGTAGCTTTTTCTTGTAAAATCAAAAAAATTGGAGCATTCATCTGTGAGATCATCTTGACATATCTTCTTCCACCATTTCTCACTAAGCAATTTCCTGTTATGACGTGTCTTTTAATAGACTGTGTTATGAACACATTTCTATAGAAATGGGAATTTATAATCAAGATTAAATCTTTCATTGCAAAAACTACAAATGAATGGATTGATCCAGTCTACTCACAAGGATATATTTTGTTTTCAGACAGCAAATTACAAGATAACAGTGCCATATTAGACAGGTTGGGAGAATTTTCATTGGCATATGAAGGCCAGTCATGGTGCCTCTATATCTGATGTGTAGATTTCTGTCTGCAAAAGATGGAACAGATGCAAAATGCATCAGTTAGTTATACCTAACTAACTCTTTTTTTTACTTTTTATTTATATATTTATGTATTTGTATTTGTACTGTAATTCAACATTATAATGTTACATTGAAATTCCAGAAGGCTGGTTGTTAAGCTGTGGCTAACTCGCTTACTGTGGCATGTGTTTTCATAAACATGAGGCTTAATAACAACATAATTATGGCATGAGTTTTCATAAGTAAAAGCAGTATAATAAAATGGACTAAAACTGTGGTGGTTATATAAACACAGTCATTTCCTTTATAGTACAAGATAGTCTGCTTGCTGTCATTTTATTTTTCTCTTCCTATTTTGCATAAAGACTCAGTCACAAGCTGTGAATAAATAAAGTAAGGCAGCTTAATTAATTTTTACTAAGAAGTTAAATCAGGAAATCCTTTTAAAAATACTTGGGACTTTGTGACTATGGGAAAGGATGAAGTTGTTATTGTGAATATCTGATACTGGTGATGGTTGGCTTTCTTAAGCAAATGTTGATCATTCTCCACTGGTGATTGTTAATATTCATTGGCTGTCAACATTTACCGGAAGAATGTTAAAAACTGTATCAATACTTTCCAGTTTCTGACATTCACAGTAACAAAGGCACTAAACCCTTGCTAAGTAATAAAACAGACTAGTTGAAACATTTTGAGTAATGAATATTTAGAACCCCACAAGTGGGAATCATTCTTTGAGTTGCTGCATTGAAGCCATTATAGCGAGACAGTATAACTGACAGTAGATTTGGCCTTGGGGATTTTACATATCCATAGTAAACCAAGGCAACAATAAAACATGAGCAGTAGGAAAGTCATGAAAAGGAATTTCATGGAAAGTACATTCAAAATATGAGCCAATTCTGGCAGTATTCCAGAAGTGATTATGTTTAGACAGGAGATTGATGTTGGGAATATAAAAGAATTAATATTAAGATAAGCAAAAGGAAAGAGATCTTAGAATCAATGATCTGAAGCAAATACCTGTGTATGTATAATATGGAATTTTTTTCAACTATATGGTTATGCAAGTAATAATAAAAAATGCAAAAGATTTTTACATTAATAGTGTTGTCAGTTGCAACATCCTAAAACATTGTTATCATTGTCTCAGTCAACTAGAATAATTTCAATTAGAATGGAATTAAAAGTGGCAGATAGAATTCCACATCCTTTTTCCAGGGGCAAACACCCTTTTTAACCATTTTGAAGCCAAGACCTGAAAAGGTGCAAAAGTATATATGGGAAGAGTGGCATCTGGACCATCATTACCTGTTTTACTGTGCTTTGTTGGAGTTAAATTGCACAGTGATACTTGGCATTATATGCCTGTTGCCAAATTGCCAAGCCATCATATGGGCATAAGTAGCCATAGGAGTACAAGCCAATAAGCCTTAATGGACAGAAACTAAAAACCATTAACTTTTATAGGACCTCTACAGCCCTTTAGTTTGGGGGAAGACTTCTAGTTCTAGCAGTATTCACACTCCCTGCCTCACTGTATTGTGCTGGGCTAAGTGTACTGTGACAGCATGGAGAACTTTGAAACATAACCAGGGCACTGGAAATATGCTTTTTTCCCTCTAAGTGAATAAATCCCCATCCCAAAAAGTACATTTTGGGATGTTTCAGTGGCATTTGGGCTCTTACCAGCTCCTCTGTTACCCTGAAAGTTTCAGTACTACTTATTTTAAACAAGGGGTGATGTTGTATCTAGAAAAAAATAGTAAAGATCACATTTTGCTTTCTGTGATCTGAAAAAAATTGTCTTGAGGGCTGACACTTGGTTACTGATGATATGGTAGTTTGCTGGAAGTAAAGCGCCAACTAGTCATTGATATGTTTGAGAAACTGGTGTAAAGTTTTCTTCTTTGTGGTCTCTGTTCCTCACACAAATGGGTCTTGCACCTTCACAGGTTTAACTCTTGAAATATTCCAGAGCAGAGTAGCTTTTAGCAGTAACCCAACCATTTGCACTCCAGCATAAATAACATGACCAGCGATTCCCTTCAGTTGCTTCTTGTCTGTTGTACAATTCACTTTCAGAACTTCAGACACTGAGTAGCTTCCACTTTTTTATTATTCTTCTGCATGATTGCACCTTGATTCTCTTATTTTTGTTGGTTGACCAAAGAGAGTGTGAGAGATAACTCTTTGGACTTTCTGCAAACTCTCTTGCCTTTTCTATTCCCCCTCAGCTCAAATCTGGTCAGTGGTTTTTTTGGAAGTGGTGTCCTTGTTTAAAGTGGTATCCAAGTCCTTGTTTAAAAGGTTAACTTTATGCAGAGGGGAAATCCTGTGCTCAGCCAGCCGTGCAGAGGGCCTATTCTGCTTTGGAGAGTGGCACAGGGTCAATTCTTGCCCAGTTTGTTACAGCTTCATGATCCAGGCCCTAAAGAACTGTGTTTCATGGATGAGAACACATTTGTAGGAGAAACCCCTGAAGGCAGTGGAAGTGGTTGCAAAGAACAGTCGCCTACACACAATCACTATCTCCATTTGCAAGCAACCCTACATTCTTTCTGTTTTGGAGGACCCATCAACCTATGGACCCTTCCTCTGCATCTAAGACCTGCCCAACTCCATCCACACTAGCCTCTGTGTTTCAAGACAGCTCTGAGGTGATACTCATCCCTCAAATCCTGGGAAAGCCAATGTCAGTTTGCCTCAAGGCAGCCAAGGGGCATAAATGAAGCATGATTGACTGTACTTCTCTGAATACTAACAAAAGGTACAAAGGGCCTAGTAAAGCAAGGTGCACTGCATCAGTCCCTTGGTTGCCATCACTAGTTCTGCCATCAGGAAACAGCTGGACTCAACTAGCTCTCCAGCATTAATCGTCCTTGAAGAATGGGCCCATACTGAGGATTGCTCAAGAAATGCCTCTTGTAGCACATACACAGTCCTACCGCCCTCAACAGAGCAATCTCATGGGATTAGCTCTTGCTGCAGGTCTTCCAGTTCTCTTGCCACATCCACTGTCCATGCCACCTCGTGGGGCATTCCAGGCATCACCTCAATTCACATATACTCCATGCCATCTCATCAATGCTCCTTATCCTGGAAGAAGGACTATCTTACCCCATCTGTATCACCTGAGTACTTTCCTGAGATTCACTCTCATTCTCATGACAGGTCTCCTCTGTCTCAGTTCCAGTGCAGAGATTATTCCTATTGGTCACTTCTATTGGTGAAGGTTCAAAAGGACTTGGCACTGCACTGCAGTGGATGAAGCATCCCTGGTTTGCAACACTCCTACAACTGTCCCAATGGAATCTGGCTCCCATACTCACCAACCTTGGTTCGCAGGTGGAGGGCTACATCAGACACCTGAACATTTGCACCCTCCACCCAGTCAAATGACACAGGTTCTGTCCCTTTGCCCAAGCTTTGAATCTCCCTGCAGTACTGACAAATGAATGGACTGCTATAGCTTTTTTGTTACCTCTCAAAGAAGATGGCCTATCTCTATCTTCATTATGAGTTTACTTCACCACCTTAGTGGCACACCAGCTTGCATCTCATTCAACAGTGTCACTGTTTCAAAGCCCCATTATTAAGATGTTTCTCAAGGGACCTCTCACATCTTTACCTGCCTGCCTGAGACCGAGTTCCATCACAATCTCTTGCTGTGGTTCTTTCTCAGCTCACAAAGAAGCCATTCGAACCCATGACCACCACTGACCTGCTACTCCTCATTCTGAAAATTGTGTTCTTAGTGGCCATCACCAAGAGTTCTGTGGGAGATATCTGGGCTCTCCTTTTTAATTGGCTTGTCTTCCACACAGATAAAATTGTCTTCCATTTTGATCCTGCATTCCTTCCAAAGATAGTCTTCCCATTCTACCTGAAGCAAAACATTGTGCTGCCTGTCATCTAAAGGGATCCTTTATGCCAGCTTGGAGAAGGCCTTGCTTTGCTAGATGTCCGACAGGCATTGGCCCTTTACACGTGTCACACTACTTCCTTCTGGAAGTTCCTAGATTGTTCAACTGTCATGGAGGCAGTATTGCTGGTGTTAAGATGGGTGATCAGTCTCATCAACCTGGCATATCAACTCTGAAAGCCTCTTCCTTTGGATTTCAGCACATTTAATTTGTGCTGTTTCTACTTCTGACATCTGACTCTGGAGTATATCCTTGCCAGAATTGTTCAGTGCAAATATCTAGGCTCTGCACCCAAATACTTTCATCCAGCACTACTGGAATGACTGCAGGGCACATGAAGATGTAGAATTTGTCTGTGTGGTCTTGTCTTTGATCCTCGCTTCACCTGACCTGCCTCCATTGGTAAGCTAGCTAGTCATCCATTTGTGTGAGGTACAGAAACCATGAAGAAGGACAGGTTACTTATCTGTAACTAGTTCTTCAAGTGGTCATCCTTGCCCTCACACAAACCCACCATCCTCCCCTCTTTTCTTGCAGATCTGCCTGACTTTACGATTGACATTGGAACTGAGGGGAGTAGCTCTTTATGCTATTTATGCTGCTGCCCAAAGGGGCAGGGTTACTGCCAAAAGCTACTCAGCCCTGGAACATTCTGTAAATCAGATCTGTGCAGACACAAGACCCATCTGTGTGAAGGCACAGATTACCACTAGAACTACAAGTTACAGGTAAGCAACTTGTCCTTCCATATTTTCTAGCTTTCTAACAGTTGGCTTTAATAGGCACCACTTTATAAGAGACTATGGAACACTGTCTATTAGAACTGAGTTTATTCAAATGCAATTTTATGAATATTGGAGGAGATGGAATATTGAAACAAATATTCACCATATTTGTTGCATTTTGTTGGTTGCTAGAATACGTATAACACATCTGATATTGTGCCAATGCATACTGGTATTACCTGGAAAATGGTAAAATTTCCTTTAAGAAATCTTTTTGTTTTCAGATGAAGTTACTACCCCTTCTGAAAAGAATAAAGCAAATACTACAGAGAATGTTGGGTATTTTTGTTAGTGTGGTTTTGTCTTTTATCAGTGTGGCAGTTATGTAATAGAAAGGATTGGCGTTTAACATATTAATCTTATGAATGTTTCCTAATAACTGCTTTGTGTCTTTACAGTTATAATAGTCCATAAGCCAAGAAATGTTTTTGTTTTTTTTAAAAAAATGTATACTAGTATGGGCAGTATTTCCAATTTTTGTCTTTTAAAATCAAATTAAAAGATTCTCTATAAAATGCAAATTTCATTAACTGTTCTGTGTGAATTGTTTGTTTTCTCTCCAAAACATAAGCATTGAATTATTACATATTATGTTTTCTTGACCAGCAGCAATGCATCTATTTGGCCTCAACTGGCAGTTACAACAGACTGAGAATGACACATTTGAAAATGGAAAAGTAAATTCCGATACTGTGCCAACACACACTGTGTCATTACCTTCTGGTGAAAATGGTAAGAGAGTATCTAACTTTTATTTAGTTTTTTTCTTCAGTATTTAAACATTCCTAAATGTCCTCTTTCATCTAATGATTGTCAGTACTTTTTGTCCATCTATTTAAATTACAAAGGCGAATTTTAAAAAGAAGAGGTCATATTGTCTAAATCTATGTCTTTTGAGTATATGTGCCTTTAATCATTGTGAAGAAGTGAAAATGTAGTTACAGGTAGTGCTTCCCAGAGCACAGTGACTAACTTGAGCTGGAATTATTTTAATTGTGGAAATGGGGGGGCTGCATGGTTAACCAGCATCTACTGTGTCGGATCCCACTCAACAGTGATGTCAGACATAAAGATGTAGTCTGTGGCAGGCAGACTGAGTAGTCAAAGACTTCTATTGCAAATAGAAGTCTGGCACATTTTATTACAAATGCATTGCTTGCTGAAGTGGTTCCAGAGATGGGCAACACTCGTGAAAGAACCGTGGTTCAATGGTAGAATGCATACTTTGCACATACATGCTCTCAAGTAAAATCACTTAGTAAGTCTGGAAAAGATACCTAATGGAAAACCCCAGGGGCACTGCCAATTAAAGCAGACAGTTCTGAGGAAATGGGATCAATGTCCAGACTTGGTATAAGGCAACATAGGCACCTGTACCAAGACTGAGAGTCAAATTGTCACTCTCAGCACCTGCTATAGGCTGCATCAGGCCAAGAAATGACAACATTTTTTTTAAAAAAATTAAACCATAAGTGGCCAGGCAGTCACTTATGTGTTCCTTTTTTATTTTTATGGGCACTCTTTCCCTCCCCCAAAAAAAGTTTCTGTTCAAAACTGCTGCTCCCTAAGCAAGAAAATTTAATTTTAAACACCTGTCCCCCCCCCCCCCAAAATTGAGAACATTTTTGCAGCTGCTTGGGGGATATATATTACATGGGGTTCATAGACTATACTTTGTGCATTCCTGGTATAAGACAGAATTCTGTCTTCCTTTCTTTAGCAAGCTCACTACTGTGTTACTGGTGATCTTTTTGCCACTTTAAAAAAAGTCAACATGAGACTAGATATGCGGACAGATACTAGTTCAGTACTGAAGAAAAGTTGGTAACAGATGAATTGTGGAGAATGTAGTTTGGATTATAGCAGCTTGTTTTAAGGCTATGGTAATGCTTTTTGTGGGGGCAGAACTGATTGGAGGTACCTCTTCTTGGGCCTCTCCTATCTTAAAATTGTTGTATAAGAAGACAAAGCAATCATAGTGACTTAAATTGAGGGGTCATGGCCTGTTTGTCTGATTTACAAACTGCTTGGGCTTCCCTTATGTTTGATTGAGGTTGCACACTTTATCTAATATATCCTTATGTTATATTGAAATGGTATGACTATTAAAGATTGTATTAAGGATATTATATGGAGTGGTCTTTTACAAGACAAGAAATAAAATTCAAGTGATGAATTAATTTTATTGAAGATGCTTTTAAAGTACAGCCTATGTAAGGAGATTTTATTTTATTAACTTTTCTGATGTTGCCCTTTAAGTTTTTCTAAATCTTAGAGAGTCCATGCTCTTTTGACTGATAAATCAATAGTTTTAAAATGGAAAACGAGATTTAAATGGTTGATGAATGCTGTATTTGCAGTGCTATTTTCTTTAAATCTGTTATCCCATTCACAGTCTACAAGTGTGCCCTATGTCACTGTAAAAGAAAATAGCAGCATTTTCTGTTCACTTTTCTGTCCATCAAAGTTCCAAATTACAGAAATGATATGACTCAATTTCCAATCTGTACCATTTTTAGACATCTTGTCTAAGACAATGCTCCCTTCCACCTCTTCTCATTTCTTTTTGCTTCAGATATATCCTTTGTATTTTAGTATCCATCATCTCTGTCCTTATGTGGGTGGCTTCCTACTTATACAGAAGAACAAGAAGGAAATCTATTGTGCATTTAATGAATACACACACACATTCTAGTAGCAGCTGTGCCTGCCCCATTCACTTATGACTAACCACGATTTTTTATATAAAACGTGATTTTCACTGTTATTGGTTGATCCATTTAGTATGTGTCTGGAGGAGGGGATTAAAACTGCTGATATTGTCTCAATTGGGAGACTATAACATTAGGAAATGGTATTCATCATAACAGCTTGGTTCCCAAATACCTGAAGCATCATTTATCTTGACACCAATATGCCCATATCTTAAAAGCTTCCTAGAAGGCCGTTTTTTCCAAGTTCTTTGGCCAAAGAAGGCTATATAATTAAAAGGGAGATTAGAAGGAATTTATTAACATAAGAACAGTTTGGCAATGGTACCAGTTGCCTAGATAGGTGGTGGTGTCCCCTTTTCTGGATGTCTTCAAGAAGAGGCTGGACAGCTACCTGCTGGGAATGCTTTAGCTAGATATTCTGCACTGAGCAGTGAGTTGAGCTTGATGGTCCATGATACCCCTTCTAACCCTACAATTCTATGACTCTATGCCCTCTGATAGCACTCCTCTGGCATGGCCCTACCACAGATCATTGCCTGGTTCAAACAATGCTGTCATTTTGGCCCAGGTTACACATTCGCACAGAGACAATTGTGTTCAGGTGTTTGTACTGGTTCGAATTGTTTGCTCTGCTGTTTTTAAGTTTCCAGTTTGTTTTTGTTCCAATGATATTTTATTGTTTTTCCTGTTATTTTGTTTTTACGCATCTAGTGCTCTATTCTGATATTCTGTGATAAAAGGCAAGTTAAAATACTTATAATATGCAAATAATGGGATTGCTGTTTTCAGCAGCAGCCCTGTTTGTTCTTTGTAAGATTTAGTTCCACTCTAAATGTTCGTCACTGTACAAAAGGAAAACAAAACTGTCTACATTTTGAAATAAAATAAATAATGGATGGAATGGAACAATGATAGTTATAAGCCTCAGAGAGTAGAATGATCTATTTTAAAAAAGGACAGTGACTAAGATTTGTGTTCAACTGAACTGATTACCTCTGAAGCCACCGAATATCCTGCTTATCATGGAGGGCAATACACAGCTTACTGGGCTCCCCAAGATACCCAGTTTTTGTCCCTCCTGGTGTCTCCAGGGAATATTTCATAACCACTGCCACCACTGCTAATATTTTTGCCTTGAAACCAGAGCTTCCACTTTAACACAAAGTGTATGAGGAGCACACCAATGGCAGCTGGTGTTCAGCTCTACTTGGGAAGGAAGAAGGCCCAGAGCCAAAACTGCTACATATTAGAAGAAGCATTTATGCAAACTGAATCTTGTAAGATGAACTTAAATCAAACACACTACTGTATGTGTTAGAGCACATTAATCAAGCAGCACCACAGACCTGTTAACTGGATCTTTGTCCTGGAAACCTGGTACTTTTTGTAATTTAGAATTAATTTACAGTGAGCAACATGACTTTACTTCATCTTCATGTTATTTTTCTCTATATATCTCTCTCTCTCATATGCACACATACAAGCCAGAGAAGAGCGGGATCTAGATAAAATAGACTGCAATAAATACATCCACACCAGCAGATGGCAAGGGTTTTGTTTTTTTTACCTCTGCACCCTGCACTTCTCTTTTTGTCTTCCAGCTACCATGCATGTTGACTGTTTGCCATGCATAATTAAGATAATAAATCTTTGAACTGGAAAGCAAAACAATTTCTGTACAGAGCAGCAAAGAGTGCTTTTTCTTCTTTGCACAGTAAATAAAATAAATTGAGAAGTTGCTCCTCAAGGCAGCTTTCCTTCTGTCAAGGCAGCTTTCTTACCAATTTCAACATCCCTGAAATCAGTAGAGGGGGAGAAGCAAGTGTTATTTCTTCCCTCTTTATCAGGATAGAGCTCCAGGAGAAAGACTTGTCCAGGTATCTATGAAAGCAGAAAATAAAGCCTTGCAATCCACCGACACACTAAATTACACACCAGTTGATAGAAGCCCCTATTGCCCTTCTGAGTCTTTGAAGAATCTGTCAATTTTTCCTTCTCACTTCCCCATGCTCATCTTCTATTTGCTAAGCAGAGAGACCTCTGCCCATAAAGACCTTCTTGAAACCTTTAAAGGAAAAGAAACTATGGGGCAAAGCAGATGGGCACAAAGGAGTGGCTAGAAACCTCTCTGAATCTGATCGCCCTGGGGTTGTGGCGAACACATACCACGGCCCCGGGGGTGCCTCATCTCGCAGCCTTAAATAGGAGCAGAAAAGATCAGCTCTTTCTGGGCCCAATTTTGGGCCGGCTTAAGCAGCCTCAGTGTGGCCCTGGGAAGGCTTCCAGGTGCTGTGGAGGCATGTGTTGTGTAAATGACATGTGCCCAGGGTGGCCGAAAGCTGCCCCCATTGGCCCATCTATTTCAGGCCTATGTCTTTGCAACAAGGAACTTTGCCCAGTAAGATCAACAAATGTAGGTGTGCAAGATTGACTGAGGAGAAAGGTTACAACCAGTACTACCCTTTAGAGTGGTTATAGGTAAGGAAGCTATTGTTCCACAAGATCTGCAATCCAGTGCTTTAGTTGAGCTTGTAGCGATCCCTTCATTCCATACAACTTACACCACATGTTTACAAACACGCTTTCAAGTTATATCAAATAAAGACACATTGATCTAGAAATCAGTTGTGTGTGTATGTGCTTTCAAGTCTCCTGTCGACTTTTGGTGACCCCATGAATTTCATAGGGTTTTCTTAAGCAAAGAATACTCAGAGGTGGTTTTGCCATTTCCTTCCTCTGAAATATGGCTTACAGCACCTGGTATTCATTGGTGGTGTCCCATCCAAGTACTAACTGACCCTTGCTTAGCTTCTGTGATCAAACAGGATCTGGTGCCTTTGTGGTATTTTAGTCCCTTACAGCAATTATTTTACAAATGCTGCATGTCAGAATTTTTGCATGCAAAAAGATTTATGCATCATCTGAACATTCCTCCCTAATTATTTCAGACTTTTCCTATGTGACTAATTATACTGTGAAACACATCCCATCCACGTAACAAGGTGCTGTGCAATTGAGTTTTCTTCCTCCCACTCACAAGCTCTACTAACTAATGTTGCATTTACTGTCTCTGTTTACATGGGAACTGAAGAAATTTCAATAAATATTTGCAAAGAAATATCACGCTAAATTTCAGTGTTTTAATTGAACATATTGACTGACTACAATTTTTAAAAAAACAACCCAAAAGCATAACCAGACTGTTTGTATTTTAGATGGTTATATTTCTCTTCAACATAAAAAATAATAGAATGTCAATTAGCATTTTCATATTGACCAATTTATTTCTTTTTTCGTGTGACATGTTCAAGGGTAATTTCTAGAAGTTTTATTCATTAAGAACTCAAGGAAGAGAAAAAGATTAAGTAAAGCTAAAACAATTAGGTGTTAACATCCAACATTTTTTAATATTGTTCTGAATGCTTCATTCTAATTAAATAGTATCTTAATTCAATGGTTTATTGATTTTGTATAAGTACCTCTTTAAGGATGTGATGACTCTAACCAATAGTGTTAGGAAATGATATTAGTTTTTTTAAAGGATGTATGTCATCTCAGTTTTCTCATAGTGGGTGTTAACAATCCAAGGTTATGCTATGCAATTGGATGGTGTGCTATTGATTGTCTATAAATCTAATCTTACTGCTTGATACTCTCTTTAAATCTTCTCATGATCACTAAAAGCTTGAAATTATATCAAACTGTGCCCTGCAGCAGACATTGTTAATCTTTTAATGTCTTGTTAAATCCTACTACATTGATTCTGTGTTATTAGATTAAATTTAATAATTACTTTATTGATTAGTTTAAACTGTAACCTAGTCATTTAGTAGATAAATTTTGCCACAGTTTTGCTTTGTGCCACTATAACAAAGAAGTTCAGTATTTTGTTCAGTGAATACTTGGAAACAGTACATATTTAAGTACAGCCTTTGGTATGTCTGTATACATTATTTGTGTGTCTTAATAAAATGTTGAAACTGATATTGTTCAAGGTAGAGATTTGGGCTGAAAAAGAATTGAAAAGGTAGCTATATGGGGGAAATGCTTTTAAACTGTTTTTAGAAATAGTTAATCCAGATAGCTGAACTAGTTCTACTTCTTAACTTTTCCAGATGAGTAAGGGAAGAAAGATCAGATTAATACAGTTTGACACCACTTTGATTACCGTGTTTCAGTGCTATGGAATCCTGGGATTTGTAGTTTGTTGTGGCACTGGGGTTTGTAGTTTTTTTCTCTCACAGAGAAACCAAAATATCTATTCTGATTATAATGTTATAAGAGACTCCCTGTTTTTAATACCAGCTTTCCTCCAGCACTTATATAACATTTAACAGTCAGTTAATAGGAGTGAGGAATGTCACCGTAGACATTTCTGACTTTAAAATCTAGGATTTTATATTACAGTAACTTTCAGATCACTCACTTATATTAGAGATTCATACCTACTCTGAATTTAAGAAAAAATAAACAATAGTTGAACTATTGTTTCACTATTTTTGCTTGTTTTTACAATATTCTCTGATTTCATGATATAAGGAAATGCCCCTGTTTAATCATTTTTTAAAAAAATGTTATATTCATGAACTTTCATATACCTTTGAGAGATACATGTGTTTAATAAGAGGTCCACAAGTGATGCTAAGCACACATTTTAAGTCTCCCCTTATAGATTTTCACAAACTCCTACAGAAAGTAGAGGAGCAGAGTCTGGAAAAGTGTGGCATACCTCATAGCAGTAGAGTTTAAATACAGCTTTAAAGATGGGAAGCAATGTCTTTCTGTACAGAAACTAGCCTAAATCAAATTGGTAGTCCCAATTATAGTGCACCCATTAAGGCAATTGTATTTACATAGGATTTGATCATCTGAGTTGGAGCATTGATTCATTAACTCAGCAAGTCTACTCTAATTTGAATTAGCAATTGGACTTAAGCCACTCTGTTTACAAAGGAATTTATTGAATGTGCAGTATATATTAGAAAACAATTAAGAGTGACACCTTACATATAGACTGTGATGTCTTGTGGTTCAAATAGAAAGGTAAGAAGCCTAATAGTAATTCTATTTTAGTGTATCAAATGTATGTTCTTTCAAAACATAGTCTACCAAAGATTTAGAAAGGGACAAAACTATTTTCTGAGTTGTTGGACTTCTGTGTCTGTCTGTGCCAGCTTGCACATTATCTGACTAATTTACATAGACAGGGCTTGAAGTCTTCTTCGGACAAATGAATACGTCTTGAAAAATATTTCACAGAGCATTCCTCATGTGTAAATCAATGCTGAGCTATCTAATGGAGTGTAAAAATGCACTTACCAGTTCCACTGATTGTTTTGATACCTGTTTACATAAGAGCGTTTCTGCTAAGCTATATAGACACACTTACACCATTTCATCTAAATCTGCAGTAGTAAGAATACTGTGTGTTTAGAAAGAATGATAAACACCAGAGTTAATCCTACAAGATACAGTTTGTAAAATAATTAGGTTATGAACGATCAGAAACAGTTATGTCCTGCAACATTTGCCTTAACAGTATACCTTAGGGAAGTCATTGGATTTTGACTTTGAAGATACTTGTTTAGTGAATTATCTGGAATCATTAACAGTCTCTGAATGATTCTGAAATAATATTTCAGGAGAAACAAGTCTAAATTTGTGACAGCTTATTTCAAGAATGACTGAAAGCAAAGATCTGATATCTTTCTTTTTAATCTCTCAGGAAAATCAGGAGGATTTGCACAAGAGAACAGTACTATAGATTCTGGAGAACTTGATATAGGCCGAAGAGCAACACAAGAAGTTCCTCCAGGGATCTTCTGGAGGTCACAAGTCTTCATTGATCAGCCACAGTTCCTAAAATTCAATATCTCTCTTCAAAAAGATGCATTGATTGGAGTATATGGCCGAAAAGGCTTACCACCTTCGCATACTCAAGTAAGACCTGTTTTCAGTGAAAGCAAAAAATCAGTATTTGAAAACAATTGCTTTGCATCTTTGAAAATGTTATTTTTCTGCGTTTCACTGTTTTATATATAGTGTCAAAATAATAATGGTATTAGTACTTGTTAGATTACTTCTGAATGTAATTTGCACATTTAATCTCTGAAGCATGCAAAAAGTATTTGTTGATCACCAATACAGATTGTCACATATACTGTGAAGACAAAGGTAATTGCTTGTTCTTCTTGTATTTTCATTAGCCTGTTTTGGAAACTAGTTTAGCAGATACTGCTTGTATCTCTGTGCTCTTATAATAAATAAATAATTTAATTCCAGAAGCAAAATTCCCATCAGTAGATTTGACCAAAATTGATGGGTTCTCTAACTAAAATATGCTGACTGCAAGATCCGCAACCATGGCTGTAACACTGGAGAAAAGCCATCCACTGAGTAACTAAGAGCCATCAGCTGTTGATCATAGAACTACCCCCTCAGAAGTACTTTATATGTGTTTTGAAGCAAGATGGCTGTGAAAGGCGAATTAAGAACACATGTGGAAATTAAAAACAAAAGTATTGAAAGTGAAAGCTATGGGGAAGGATGGGGGGAAAATATGGAGAAATTAGGTGCTAGAAGATGTCTTTTCCAGGTGTGACTCAGTGACTGATAGTTTACCTGAAGTGCCTGGGTCTGCAAGGAACCATATAGAAGCACATCAACTGTCTGACTTGTTTCAAATCTAGAGCACACTGGTTCTAAAATCAAACCATCTTAGGTTTCCCTGGATCTTTTTCTTTACCCAAATGACAAAATAGACTAACCAGGAAAGTCTGCTACTTGTGAATACTTATTTAACAATAATGCAAAAACATATTAAACCATACATTGCATGTGTTTACTACAATAATACAATTGTAAACATCATTTGGAATAACAAAACTATATAAACTATCTGGGAAATGATCATACCCTAAACAATATTGAAAAGTAACAAAAATGTAAGGTATCCCATCTCTAAAACTTAACAAATCATCAAAGGAACAATCAGAAATGAATAATGTAATGTCTACAATTAAATTATAAGTCCATTTAAAGAAAGACCAAAGTAGACGATTTGGAAAGAGTGGCCCCTGTCCACTCCAGCCCTCAGTCACAGCAGGACCATTGTAACCACATAGCCAACTTCCAAAGTGAGCCGCTGCCACAGTCTCGAACAGGCCACTAGCAGATGCGGATTTAATCTGCTCCTTGGGCCGACTCTTGCCCTGTACGTGCAGCCTCAGAGCAGCTTCCAGCCACTTTGGGGGCATGTGTCATCTGAATGTCACGACCGTGAAGCGGCCAGAAACCACTTCTTTTAATGCATCTGTTTCGGACTGAAGATATAAGGTTAATGTAGTTTATGATGTAAGTTTTGCAGAACCCAAAGTCTGAAGATACTATGGCTCGAAAGAATCTTGGAAATAATTATTTTATAACATTAGGCTTAGAATCTAAAAGAACTTGAAGAGAGGGTTGTTTCCGGAATCTTTTAAAACTGTTTCAAGAGGTCTTCATCTGTCTCTGCCTTTATACTTCTTCTAGATTACTCATGTTTAATTCTGTAATGTTATTGTAGTAAACACATGCAATTTTTGGTTTAAGAAGGTTTTGCATTATCATTAAATAAGTATTCACAAGTATCAGACTTTCCTTTACCTATCAGTTTTTTTCTTGAGGAAAGAAAATAGGTGACATGTCTGTTTCCATGTTTCTCACAAGTGGTTAAGGGAAGTGATTAATGTCTTTTTACAATAAGCCAAAGTCCCCACGCAGGTAAAGGAAGTTATGGTAAGACCTCTTTTGGGGGGTGGGGGACTTCCCTGGATCCCACAATACTAGATAACTACAGGCTGGTCTCCAGCATCTTATTTTTGGGCAAGGTACAGGAGTGTGTGGTGGCTTTTCAACTTCAGGGGTTTCCTGGATGAGGCAGATTACCTTGATCCATTTAAGTCTGCTTTCAGACCTGGTTATGAGTCAGAGACAGTTTTGGTCGCCTTGGTGGATGACCTGTGCAGGGAACTGGACAGGGGGAATGTGTCCCTGTTGGTTGTGCTGGACTTCTCAGCGGCTTCTAATATCATCATCCATGATATCCTTCTTCCATTCTTTCCTGGAGGGTGCTCTCAGAGGGTCGTGATGGGAAAATCTTATTTGTCTCCCTGGCCCATGAGGTCCCTCGGGTTCAGTCCCATCCCCTAGGCTATTTAACACCTACAGTACATGAAACCAGCTGTATTACTTCTTTCCACCTAATTCCAGTTAAGCTGTTCCTTTGCTAAACTGGTGTCTGGCCACTGTAAAGGACTGGATGAGGACAAACAAATTTAAATTTAATCTAGACAAGACATAGTCCCAAAGCAGACGAGCAGCAAGAAGAAGTCGGCCAGGGACCGTGATGACCTCACAGCCTATTCAACAAGCTGCCACGGCAGTCCCAAATGGGCAACCGCCAGGAGCAGATTAAATCTGCTCCTTTTTCTGGAAGCTTCAGGCCACCTTTGGAGGCCTCAGAACAGCTTCCAGCCACTTTGGAATGTGCATCATCTGACTGCCACACCCTCATGTGACCAGAAGCCATTTCTTTTGGCCCATCTGTTTTGGGCCATAGATGCTCCTGGTCAGTTAAAAGACAGATCTGGGAATCGGGATTCAGCCTATGTTAGATGGGGTTACACTCCCCCTGAAAACACAAGTTTGCAGTTCGGAAGTACTGCTAGATTCAGCACTTGGCGTGGAGGCCCAGATCCCAGTGGTGACCAGGAGTGCTTTTACAGAGTTAAAACTAGTGCGCCAAATGCACCCATTCCTGGAGAATTTGAGTCTGGCCATGATCCATGCCTTGGTTGCATCCTGTTTTGATTACTGCAATGTTCTCTATATTAGGATTGCCTTTGAAAAGAGCTTAGAAACATCAGCTGGCCCAATGAGCTGCAGCCAGATTATTTATTGGGACTCAATGCAGGGAGGATACATCTCACCTGTTGCAACAGCTGCACTAACTGCCTGTCTATTTCAGGGCACAATTCAAAGTGCTCATTTTGACCTATGCAGCTCTATGTCTATGCCACTTCAGTCTAGGTTGTTTGAAGGACTGTATCTTCCTGTATGGGCCCATTAGGGTTTTAAAATAATCTAGAAAGGCTCTTTTCTTGATTACACCACTTTCTCAGGCAACTTTGGTGGGAACAAGAGAGAGGGCCTTCTCAGTAGTTGCACCCAGACTTTGGAACTCCCTCCCCAGAGAAGCCAGGATGGTAGACTCATTGCCGTTAAAGTGGTGTCAGACTGCATTATTTCTGCAGTGTGGCTACACCCCTTGCTATTTTAATAAGAACCAGTGGCTCAGGGGGATAGTAAACTGTAAACTATGGAACATCAGACTGCAGCTAGAAGTTCATATTAGTGGCAGCATAGTCTTCATTCATTTTTATTCAGAAGTCAATCCCACTGTATTCAATGATATTTAGTTTGCAGGATTGCAACCTGGAATTTTCCTGCACACCCACATCTCCTGCATAGTAAACAAGTCTATCAGGGAGAAACTAGAATTAATCTTCCTGTCATACTTTAGATAAGAGTTAATTAATTGATTGATTGATTTGAGAAGAGCTATCAGGTAGGGAAAATCTTCATCTCAAACCTGCAGTCTGAAGTTAAATCTAGATTCAGGTTTACAACTGGAGAGAAACCTATGCCCCTAAATGTATCTGTGTTTGCTGAGAGACATTTCCTACCTAACATATTAAAGACTACTTTAAGATCTCCAAAAGTCATATGCAACGCTATTACTTTTATGTAACTTTTTGAGCAAATGGTCTAAAATAGTACATACATCTCCTTTTCTTCCTTCCCCTTTTGGAAACCTGCTATAGGGATAAGTTCTATTTCTCCTTTGATGGAACATGGAAAGTCCACTTAGCCCTATCTTCCACAGTTGCTCTATTAGTCCCCAATAGTTACAGAACCTTTTCTTCAATTTCTTTGATAAAATCCAACACACCAGGTATTAAGCCATGTGTTATACAGTATCGTTAGTAAAATACCATAGAACAGCTGTTCAGAATATGCAGTTCAGAAACTTTCTCTCTCTCTCTCTCTCTCTCTCTCTCTCTCTCTGTGTGTGTGTGTATATACACACATACACAGTCACATATTGTGTTTTTATTCAAATTATATATAGTTACTCCCCTATTTTCTTTCTTTAGAAGTAAAGGGGGGGGGGTTCTTTTATTTTCAGTTACATTATTAGGAGTTTAATATATTCCTTAATTTCAAAAGTAAGATTTTATAGATTATTCCAAAGTGTTCCAACTATAAAGTTCTAGGTTCATTTAATAACAAAAACAGCCCCATGTCAGTAGATATTCAATGGGGAAGATCTCACATATAAATAGAGAAAACATTGCTAAAATGCCTTTGACAAGCAGTTTGTAGTGAGGAACAGTGTAGTGTCAAACATATATTGTTATTAAAAAGTGGTTGTGATGATGATGATACATGGGGTATTGTTATCATCATCACTTTTTACTAACAGTACATGTCTAACACAACCTCTGTGATTTTTTTTTATTCCACAATATGCATTTAAAAAAAGAAATCACATTATTTTTTTTCTAAGCAGGCTTACATGGCTGTTACTATACTTTTTGGTATAGTATCATTAGAAATTATCATTTGCATATTTTCCCTGTTATGTAACTATATTCCCCAGTGTGACAGGATGATTATGTATTGTACTCTCTGCCTTTGTCAGAATAATCTTGGTTGTACTGTGCTCTGTTTTCTTAGGTATCATAAATAATTCAACCAGAAGTAATTGCTAGTGGCTGTCCATTCAAAAACATTCAATGGTAGTCTGCAAGTCTGTGTGACACTTCCTTAAAATGTCAGTTCCATTGCAACCAGCCAATCAATATATTTATTTAAAGAGGCTTTATGAGGTAACAAATGCCTTTGGTAGCTTAAAAGAAAAATGAAGGGTATGGAAGCTATGTGTGTATATCAAGTAAATAAGGAACACTTATCCATGGAATTGAAGCTTATTTACAAGATTTCCGCACATACTGATTTTTAAAAATATCTCTAGCACCCAGTCCTCCATCTCCAGAGTTTCCTTTCTGTCATTGAATTACTTCTTCATGTGAAAGACTGGCTAAAGTGTTTGGTTTTGAAGATGATGGAGGTCTAGCATGATCAGGTGTCCCACCAATGGAAAATGTAAGCTTCACAAGATACTTTCTTTTAATTAAATTTTTATTGACTTTTTATAATAAAACATACAAAGTCTGTAGAACAATCACAAAAACAACAACAACTAACTACAAGAGCCAAGGGCATGTATCTGATGAATAGTTGTTCTGCAGCAGAATATTGTAAAAATGTAGTTCTCAGTAAGAGCCAGAAAGTCTGTTTTATCAAGGTGTAGAGTGTCTATCCAAAAGTCCATTTGTGAAGCAGGAGGTTGGATCCGGTGGGAGTGATGATTAACTTAGTCAATATAGATCATCCAGTCTTCTTGAAATTTGTCAGTCCTTTTGTGGCCAATGGAAAACCTCATTGTAGCAGACAGTTTCTCCATCAACCTCATCCCAAACTCTAGACCTCCAGTTGTCAGTGGAGCAGTCACCTGACTTCCAACATTTGGCTACTTCTAATCTGGCAGCAGTAATAAGAAAAAAAAATCAGTTTCCTATGTTTCAAGTTAAAATTACTTTTAACAAATATAGAAAGCCAAAGGAAAATTGGACAGAAATTTACGGTTTGATCAGTGATAGATGAAATTTGATAGAGAACTGCATCCACGCCATACGTGGGCGCACTATACACGGCTTTCAGCATACGCTGAAAGCCGCAAGGGAGCCTGCAGGAGCGTGCAGGGCGCAAGCAGCGGCGCATCCCATTAAATTTAATGGGCTCACGCCTGGGGCACATGCACGCCGTCGCTCCACCATGCCATGCATGAGCCCCATTACTTTCAGTGGGGCTCAATCATACACGGGGGGGTCCAGAACGGACCCCCCGTGTATAAAAAGGGCGCACTGTATAGTGTATTATATTATCAGCTAGATTTTTATTGTGCTATTAAAAAGGAAATATAATAATGAACCAAACTGTGGGGCGATTGTTTCCTTGCTATTAATTGACATTTTCAGTGGGTGATAACCATGTGGCTATTTTTATGCTAATAGATGTGTCCCAAAGCTGATCTTGGTTGTTTTTAGTTCAGGAAACTGTACAGAATTTCCCATCTGTCTAACAGAATGCAGCAGAGAAAGTCTTTTCTTACTAGTGTACAGATCAAGTTGTTATCAGAAGTTTTATAGCAGTTGATACAGGACTGAGTATATAGTGCTTCAAAGAATAGCTGAAAAAGGAAATCAAGCATCCAGATTTTCATTTAGGAATATCTAAAGTGTTAAATCAACTATATGAACATTTAGTTTTCAGACAAGGCAACACTACATACTGTAAATGGATGATGCACAGATCATTGTTCCATTTCCCCCCACAGTACGACTTTGTGGAACTTTTGGATGGGAGCCGATTGATTGCAAGGGAACAGCGAAATCTCCTTGAATCGGAGCGAGCTGGTAGACAGGCAAGATCGATCAGTCTTCATGAAGCAGGTTTCATCCAGTATTTGGATGCTGGGATCTGGCATCTTGCTTTTTACAATGATGGGAAGAATCCAGAACAAGTGTCTTTTAATACTATTGTCATAGGTAAGTATACTATTCCTACAGTTCATGAACAATGCTGTGATTTCTTTTTCAAAAGGTTTTTTTCCCTCTCCTTGTGTATGCTACCGGTAAGTATTTTTACAGATAATTATCCACAGTTGATCAAAAGATGGCTTACTTGAAAGGTACTGAAGATGTTTGTGACATGTTAAGCTCTTCTGCGAAAGTAAAAACTTCTAATTGTTCTATTAAAATCTCTCTCTCTTTTTTTTTGTCCTACATTACTGAAGTAACTTTCCAAACCCTACAATTAAAATAAATTGAGCACTGTTTACTTTCTCAACAGCAGTAAATAAACTAGAAAGGCACACTTCTAGAAATATCTTAATTTTCTGCTATTTAGAAGTGACTTAAAGGAGAGCGCTCTGGGGCTTTTTGTTAAATGCTATGATTCGGCATGCTAGACTTTCTCTTCTTACGGTCTCTTTCAGAGTCTGTGGTGGAGTGCCCCCGCAATTGCCATGGAAACGGAGAGTGTGTATCAGGATCGTGCCATTGTTTTGCTGGATTTCTGGGCCCTGATTGTTCAAGAGGTATATAAACTGAATTCTTCTGAAGTCAATACAAATAAGGAGCAGAAACAGAAGTAGTTTACTAGACCAGCAATCAAAAGAAACTGAAGTACAACTTGTTGTCTAGATGTTCTTCTGCTATTAAGCTTGATTGAAAAGAATTGCGTTAAGTCTTCTGTCATGTTTTATTTCACAGCAGCCTGCCCAGTATTGTGCAGTGGAAACGGGCAGTACTCCAAAGGCCGCTGTCTGTGCTACAGTGGCTGGAAAGGTACAGAATGTGATGTGCCTACCACCCAGTGCATTGACCCTCAGTGTGGGGGTCGTGGGATTTGCATCATGGGCTCTTGTGCCTGCAACTCAGGATACAAAGGCGAAAATTGTGAAGAAGGTAAATATGTAAACATTTACTTAGGATTTAATGTCACAAATGCTTTGCGACAGCATTATACTCTACGCATAATGCCAAATAACTGCAGACATGACCACACTTTCAGTTTAATTGAAAGATGACTTTAATAGGCATATATCATTTGCATTCAGAAATTTTAAAGCATATTAAATGTAAGATTTGGAAAACATTTCTCAATCGTTAGATTTTAGTTATTCTAACTATTGAATGTGTAAATAGAATTTAATCTCTTGTCGTACGAGTATGATCTTGTTGATATCATCAAGCTGATACAAGTTAAGAAGAAAAAATGAAATGTTTAATGAATGATTCAGTACGTTTTCATATGATGGAAGAAATTGTTCGTGCATTGCATTTGTTGGCAGTTCCTTCATAAATTACATTCTTGATAATGCTGACTCAGGGTAAATGATATGTCATTTTTGTGTTTTGTACTTTACGATAGCTGATCTTCTCTACTGGAAAATAGTCACTTTTGTTGGACATTCTTATGAAGAAGAAAAGCACTAGTTTCCATTCTCAATCAAATTATTGATCTGAATGTACAAAGTAGTACAATTAAGTCTTTCAAATTAAATTTTCAGAAGGTTGACCCTACAAGTGTAACATTTTATTGAATCTAATTGCTAAATTAAATCCTGTCATCTAAGGCACATGAAAGTGAATTAAGAAAAAGAGTATGTAACTCATTTGTTTGCTAAACAGGGTAGGAGTATTAAACAACTGCCATAACATAGGAAACAGATCGGTAGAACAGGCCACAAAGAAACTTGTGCAGGATGGTCCAGATGAATGGTGTTTTGGTAGTAAATCTTTTTGAGCAAATTGTGTTTACTTCAGTTCAGTTAACTCTGGATGCTTTTGGACACTTCTGTAATTGCCTTCTGTAAAGGCAATTGTCCTTCCCTTTGGAATAACAGGGAGGGAAAATTCCTGTGCTAGTCCCAAGGTGACATAAAATCATTGTGGTTTAGTGGTTAAAGAAGCAGACCTGGGATTTGGGAGGTTGTGGTTTAAAACCCCATTGCAACTTGAAATTCAATTTGAGGTAGCCATTATCTCTCAACCTACCTTACAGGGTTGTAGTTAACAGGGTTGGAAATAACAAGGAAGAAACCTTTTCAACTGGTGGTCTTTGGGGAGGAGGGGCATGAGGTGGAAAACAAAAAATTGAAGTGACATCATGTCACTTCCATCTGTACCACATGCATTGGGTGTTGCAGCAATCAAAAAATGATCCTCATCTGCATGCCCCTTCCAATTAATTAAGTATCCTGTCTTAGTATATGATCATGGAAGCTAAGCAGAGTCACCAGTGGTTAGTAGACTCAGAAGAAGGAATTGGCAAAGCCACCTCTGAGTATGCCTTGCCTAAGAAAACCCTATGAAATTTATCGGGTTCCCACAAATCAACAGGAGACTTGAAAACAAATTTAATGTGTTTCTTGTAGTCACCGTAAGAATCTTGCCCTGAAACTGATGGAAGTCTGTTATATGAATATATAAGGGAAGTGTCAGTAATCTTAAGAACTGGCATAAATTCAACAGTGAAATGTATACAGTATTTTTACAGTGGAGTTGAAAGAAAAGAACAGACAAAAGCCAGGCTACTAGAAGCTGTTTTGGACCCAGAGGAATAGATTCCGGATGGCACTCCAAGTCATTCTTCCCTAGTCTGGAACTGATGAAGAATACCTACTGGCTACAGCACAATAGATTTCCCCATTGTTGTTAACCTGTAGATTATCCATTGGAACAAAACATTCTTGATAGTTATATACTTTTAGTTTAGATTTAAATAAAGTAATAGAAAAGTTCCTAGAGCAGCAAACAGCTCTCATCTTGTGGCCATGTTTGTGAGGGGAAGGATACAATAGAGTTAGAGGTGTTGCCTCCTGCCACCACCAGAGCTCAATAGAAATTCAAGATCTTGAAAATACTTTTTTTAAAAAATGAGAAAAGAAACCAACATGAAAGAAATAAACAGCTGATCAGAAAGTTGAACGAAGAAATTATATTTAAATTATGTGAGTATTTTTAATTAACTTTAAAGATTACTTGGGCTCTGCAATTTTCAAACTATAGGTTTCATAAGACAGTTTCAATTAAGCTGACTTTCAAAAGGAATATTCTTCATTTAACATTTGTATAGTTTTAAATGTAGTTTTAGAACAACAACAAAAACGTTGGGTCATCTGTAATTGTTTAAAGTGGGAGCTGGGTAATTTCCATAGGCCTGCAAAGCAATTTTCTACCCTTGTTACTATCTGGAGTCAAAGAAAGAGACCCAAAGACGTTGACATCAAAACCAAAATGGGGATAAAACAAAACAAACTCGAAGTCTGGTTTTGAATAACAAATTGTTTAAAATGTTAAAGGGCAGAGCACTGCTCCTGAAGGCTTCCAGGATATGCAATTAACCCTGCTTTTGACAAAAAGGGGTCAGTATGGAAGTCTGGAGGGAGGCAGGAGCTTCAAACACACCACATTTTGCTCACCTTTGCATTTAAATTTCCCCCTTGTGACAATTTTAGTGCAATTTCAGTGCAGATGCATGCATTCAGCTAACAGTCAGCATTGAAAAAGGGTGGCTCTTATTGAAGCTTATAGCTTGACCAGATAATCATTTTCGTAATTAGAAATTTAGTAAATATTACTCAGTTAACAAAACCTTTTATGTAACCCATGGATTTTAAAATTCAGGGTTATTTTTAATAATGGTCAGAGAAAATGACTGTCATTAGTGAGGGAAATTGGAACATTGGGAAGTGGAACATAAAATTTGGATAACAACTTTAAAAAATAATAATTTTCCTTTAGCTATGAGTAGAATGTGTAGTGAAAGAAAGTATATTTTCTTGAGCCCCTGTGAAGAAAGGTGGGATACAAATGGTACTGATAAAATAAAGTGAGGAGGCCAAAGTTTGGTCCCCTCAGGGGAAAATAGAGGTTTTGCACCTGACACTTGGAGAATACAGCATTTTGACACATTCCCTGAGTTGTTACTTGAAGGAACACTATCAGCAGTGTTGCTGCACCTGCAGAGCTCAAAGCCTCTTCATGATCATTGAAGAACAGATTGGGTTCCCAAAAGCAAATCACCTTTGATCATTGCTTTGTCTTTAATAATCTCATTAAAAATATATTCAAGGATCATGAAACATCCAGGCAGCCTGTGCAGATGTGACTGTTACCTTCAACATATTTGACAGGAACAAATTGTGGTTAAAATTAGGGCATACCAATATTGAAAGATGACTGTTTATCATAATTAGGAAATTCTGTAAATCACTATTATTAAAGTCAGAGTGGGCACTGTAGTTTCCTGCTTGAGATGATTACCATCACAAGAATAATGAAATGTTTCTTATCTCCTTTTTATTCATTGACTTGGAGCTGCATAGGATAACAACATAATTTTTCTTGTATCCATGTGTGTGTACCTTCAAGTCATCTCTCAGCTTATGGCAACCATATTTTTTCTTAGTCAAGGAATCGGATCATAGAATTGGAAGAAACTTCAAGGGCCATCAAGTCTAACCGCCTGATGTACAGGAATACACAAAGTACCCCTGACAAATGGGTATCCAATCTCTGTTTGAACTTGAACTTCAAACTTTTATTTATAGCTTTACTACCCTGAACCTCTGTTTAAAAAACCTCAAAAGAAGGTGATTCTACCACTCTCAGAGGCAATGTATTCCACTGTCAATTAGCTCTTACTTTCAGGAATCACAGTCACAATCGCGCCACAGAAAGAACCCGTTTTTTGCGGGTTCTTTTTGCTGCTCAAGGGAGCTGCACAGTTTTGTCTGCTATGGCTCCCTCGCGTAGCAAACCAGGGCGCCAGGAGACCATCCTTTTTGGACGGTCTGTCCCATGCCTCTGACACAAATCTGTGTCATCATAGCTATATCTAACAATGACCCCCACTTTTCTACTAGGCAGCACCCCAATTCAAGGATATTCCACTGTGAGATGATGTCTACAGTGCTCTCCCAGCCATGGAGTGCTTCATGAACACAGAGTTCTGGCACAACTGCTTCTTTCAACATGTCATGCTACCAGAAAAGTGCTGCTGATGTCATTTCTCAGGGCCCCAATACATCATGCCTCAGAAACCCTTTGGTTGGGGCACTACCTGACTGAAAAATGTAAATTTTAAGTCATTAATATACATAAATATGAATCTCAATACTGTAGTTACAAGATTGTTAAGTTCACCTTACTCTCTCATAACTAATGAACAAAATGCCAGGTGACATTTATTGCTTACATTGACAACGTGTTTTTTTCTGTTCTTCACTCAGAGTCAGCTCCATTGATTATACATTTAACACATATTTATCTGAAGCAGATGTAAGGGCTATACAAATGGCCCCTAAGGGCCCCTTTCCTGGCTGGATTGGGGCCATGGCAACCTCATGCCACGGCCCTGATCTGGACTGGGGAGCTCAAAAAGGAGCTGCACAAGCTGTTCCTTTTTGCACCGACCAGAGGATGTCAGAACTGCAGTGCCGTGGCTCTATGGTGCCCCTTCGACGCTGTGTCATTTAGACACAGCGCTGGAGGTGCATCATGATGGCATGCACCAAAATAGTGCCATGGAGGTGGAGTTAGGGCAAACGTCATCAGGATGCTGTGCCCTGACTCCGTCCAAAGGCCGGCGCTTTCTGCCAGTCTGTATAGGGCCTTTGAAGGTGATATGTTAAAAACATACTCAGAGATGTTGTAACTTTGTTTTCCATCCACAGCAGAAAAAGACAAGGGAGGAGCAAGTGTCCTTTTTGTTACCATTCCTTTTTTAATTTGTCTTTAGGCTTACCTCTATGATTTTAATATCTAGCCACTTTATTTCTCAAGTGTGGGATATACATATACATTGATATTACTGTACATTATTCACCATAGTAATATAAATATGTTGAGAAGCTGCAGCATGTCCAAAGGAGGGGGACCAAAATGGTGAAAGGTCTGGAAACCATGCCCTATGAAGAGACTTATGGAGCTGGGTATGTTTAGCCTGAAGAAGAGAGGGTAAAGACGTGGTATGATTGCCTTGTTTAAATATTTGAAGGGGTGTCATATTGAGGATGGAGCAAGCCTGTTTTCGGTTGCTCCAGAGAATAGGATCCAGATTTAAACTACAGGAAAAGAGATTCCACCTCAACATTAGGAGGAATGTCCATACAGTAAGAGCTGTTTGACAGTCAAACAGACTCCCTTGGAGTGTGGTGCAGTCTCCTTTGGAGGTCTTTAAACAGAGGCTGGGTGGCCATCTGTCAGGGGTGCTTTGATTATATATTCCTGCAAGACAAGGGGTTGGACTGGATGGCCCTTGTCACTTCCAGCGCTATGATTCTATCTGTTTAGATACAAACATCTATAGCAGAGAGAGCAGGACAAACTGCCAAAGTAGTAACTTTGCCTCAAATTTTTTTTTTTTTGTTTTTTTCTAGAAAGAACTATCATAGTGAATGGGGAACTGTAAGAATTAGATATGAAATCTATAGATATTGGGCTCTTTGTACACATGAACTGGAGAAATGAAAGGGATTAGGATGAGGAATTTTAAACTTGACCTCTTGTTCTAAGCCATTAGAAGTAACTGCTTCTGTTATAATCTGGGTTTATCTAATTATTCTTTTTTAATGAATAATTATTATGTATTGCTTCATGATTTAAAGAACTTTCCTTTCTTTTTTAAAGAGAAGTAAAATACTGTACCATTATTGTGTTAGTGTGTCCTATTCTGCTGTCCTTGGCACAATCACAACTACCATATATACTCAACTATAAGTCGACTTCATGTATAAGTCGAGGTCAGGTTTTGGGGTAAAAAAATATGGATTTTGCCATGACCCATGGATAGGTCGAGGGTAAAAATGAGAGGCTCCTTCAGTGTGTGTATGTGTGAGTATGACAAGAGAGAGTCTCAGTGAGGCTTTTTTGCTTCGTAGTTTCAGCCTTTGTTTCAGCCAGATGCGCTGGTGGGAGAGGGGCTCTTAAACAGCAATATCAGTCAGTCACCCAGAACTCTTTCTGGGTGACTGACTGATATAATAAACTCCTCTCTGAACTGCATGGGAAAATCTGAAAGAGCTGCTATCATAGAATTATAGAATCATAGAGCTGGAAGAGACCGCAAGGGCCATCCAGTCCAAACCCCTGCCATGCAGGAAATCCAGATCAAAGCATCCCTGACAGATGGCCATCCAGCCTCCGTTTGAAGACCTCCAAGGAGGGAGACTCCACTACACTCCGAGGAAGTGTGTTCCACTGTCGAACAGCCCTTAATGTCAGGAAGTTCCTCCTAATGTTGAGGTGGAATCTCTTTTCCTGCAGCTTGTATCCATTGCTCCAGGTCCTAGTCCCTGGAGCAGCAGAAAACAAGCTTGCTCCCTCCTCAATATGACATCCCTTCAAATATTTAAACAGGGCTATCATATCACCTCTTAACCTTCTTTTATCCAGGCTAAACATACCCAGCTCCCTAAGTCGTTCCTCATAGGGCATGGTTTCCAGACCCTTCACCATTTTAGTCACCCTCCTTTGGACACGCTCCAGTTTCTCAATGTCCTTTTTGAATTGTGGCGCCCAGAACTGGACACATTATTCCAGGTGGGGCCTGACCAGAGCAGAATATAGTGGCACTATTACTTCCCTTGAAGTAATACTACTTCTATTGATGCAGCCTAAAATCACATTGGCCTTGTTAGCTGCCGCATCGCACTGCTGACTCATGTTCAACTTGTGGTCTACTTGGACTCCTAGATCCCTTTTACATGTTGTTTCCTTAAGCCAGGTGTCCCCATCCTATATCTGCATTTCATTTTTTCGCCTTAAGTGCAGTACTTTACATTTCTCCCTGTTGAAGTTCATTTTGTTAGCTGTGGCCCAGCTTTCTAGTCTATTCAGGTCATTTTGAATTTTGATCCTGTCCTCTGGAGTATTAGCTATTCCTTCTAATTTGGTGTCATCTGCAAATTTGATAAGTATGCCCCCAATTCTGTCATCCAAGTCATTGATAAAGATGTTGAACAGTACTGGGCCCAGGACAGAGCCCTGTGGGACCCCACTGGTCACTTCTCTCCAGGAATAAAAGGTGCCATTGTTGAGCACCCTTTGGGTTCGTCCGGTCAACCAATTACAAATCCACGTAACAGTTGCCTTGTCTAGCCCACATTTTACAAGCTTGTTTGAAATCAAGATATATTATATCCACAGCATTCCCTTCATCTAACAAGGTGGTAACTTTATCAAAGAATGAGATAAGATTTGTCTGGCATGACTTCTTTCTCTGAAACCCGTGTCGACTTTTTGTGATTATGGCATTGCTTTCTAGATGTTCACAGACTCTCTTTTTAATGATCTGCTCCAGAATCTTTCCTGGTATTGATGTCAGACTAACTGGACGATAATTGTTTGGATCCTCTTTCTTCCCCTTTTTGAACATAGGGACAACGTTTGCCCTCCTCCAGTCTGCTGGGACTTCTGTTCTCCAGGAGTTTTCAAAGATTATTGCCAATGGCTCCGATATTACATTTGCCAGTTCTTTTAATACCCTTGGATGTAGTTCATCTGGTCCTGGAGACTTAAATTCATTTAGGTTAAACAAGTATTCCTGTACTATCTCTTTACTTATTTTGTGCTGGAATACCCTTATTCTGTCCTCTGCTCCATTATCCTCAGGTTGAGCACCCTTTGCCTTTTCTGAGAAGACTGAGGCAAAAAAAGTGTTGAGTAATTCTGCCTTTTCTCTGTCTTCTGTTAGCATTTTGCCATCTTCTCCACGCAGTGACCCTACCGTTTCCTTCTTCTTCCTTTTGCTGTGGACATATCCATAAAAGTCCTTTTTGTTGTTCTTAACCTCTCTAACAAGCCTTAGTTCATTCTGTGCTTTAGCTTTTCTGATCTTATCTCTACACATACTAGCTATTTGTTTGAATTCCTCTTTGGTGATTTCCCCATTTTTCCATTTCTTATACATGTTCCGTTTAAAATTTAGCTGAGTTGAAAGTTCCTTGGTCATCCATCCTGGGTTCTTGCGACACCTCCCGTTTTTCTTTCTCACTGGAACTGTTTTAATTTGTGCCTTCAGTATCTCCCTTTTGAGAAACTCCCATCCATCTTGAACTCCCTTCTCTTTTAGTATTTCTGACCATGGGATCACCCCCAGTATTTCTCTAAGTTTACTGAAATCAGCTTTCCTAACGTCTAGAATGTGTGTCTGACTATGCCTGGCTTCTCCTTTCCACTGTATAACAAACTCCAGGTGAACATAGTCACTTCCACCTAAGGATCCCACCACTTGCACTTCATTAACCAAGTCATCCTTGTTGGTTAGGATCAGATCTAAAATAGCTGACCCCCTTGTTGCCTCATCCACCTTTTGGACAATGAAATTGTCTTCAAGGCAAGTGAGGAATTTACTAGACCTTGAGGATTTGGCTGAGTTTGACTTCCAACAAATATCAGGGTAGTTGAAGTCACCCATCACTACTACATCTCTCCTTTCAGAGTGTGTGGTCATCTGGTCTAGAAAGGCATCATCCAATTCCTCCGTCTGACTTGGAGATCTGTAGTAGACTCCCACAATAACATCCTTGTTGTTTCCCTGCCCTTTAATTTTTATCCAGATGCTCTCCACCTGGCTTCCAGGATTGATGTCCTGGATCTCTTCACTGGTGTAAATGTCCATGACATTTAGGGCTATTCCTCCTCCTTTCCTGTTTCGCCTGCTTCTCTTAAAAATGTTATATCCTTCTATTTCTACATTCCAGTTATGAGATTCATCCCACCAGGTTTCAGTGAGGCCAATTATATCATATTTGCTTTGTTGCACTAGGATTTTGAGTTCATCTTGCTTATTTCCCATGCTCTGTGCATTAGTGTAGAGACATTCAAGACCATGTGTTCCCTTTACTTGCTGCCTGTGCAAACATTTTTGCCTCCAACTGTTGGGTCCTTGCACTGTTTGCCTTGTTCCCTCTATGACAGTTTGACTATTTT
Source organism: Sceloporus undulatus (assembly GCF_019175285.1). NCBI lineage: Eukaryota > Metazoa > Chordata > Lepidosauria > Squamata > Phrynosomatidae > Sceloporus > Sceloporus undulatus. The sequence goes on along the minus strand of NC_056526.1, from coordinate 130,306,046 downwards.
TTCCAGCCCTTTTGCCTTCCAGAATACTGTTTCCCTACCCTACATATCACATTACCATAGTGACCCATAAATATGTCGACCTGGGATTTTGGAGTCATTTTTGGGAATAAATTTTTAAACTTATATGGTAGTCTTTTTTCTAGTGTTTCTGATTTGTATATGGATGTGTTTCGCGGTTGATCAGATTTGATATTTGCTGTTGTTGCTGTTGATTCTGTTAAAGCAAATGGTCTAGGACTGAAAGTTTATTATTTTTATCAATTGTTTTTATTTCAGGGCTTAATGAAGACATTATGACAGATCTTAGTGCCGATCTATTTGGGTCCAACTTATAGTATAGATTCATAATGATACTCTACTCATGTGCAATATATTGTATAGACTTATTCATGGATAATGATGATGCAAAACTATCTTCCTATTTCAGCTGATTGTTTAGATCCAGCCTGTTCAAATCATGGTGTGTGTATCCATGGAGAATGTCACTGTAATCCAGGATGGGGTGGTAACAACTGTGAAATACTGAAGACTATGTGTCCAGACCAGTGCTCTGGACATGGCACATACCTTCAAGAAAGTGGCACATGTACTTGTGACCCTAACTGGACAGGACCTGACTGTTCCAATGGTAAGAGGTTTTTTCTTTAAAAAAAAAACTTTCATTTTAACTTCAGCAAATCTTCTTGCTTTATCTTAAAAGAGCTCCAAGTCAATATGGAGCAACTTTACAATATTATGTCATGTTCTATTGAACAGTTTATAAGAACCAGTATAGCCCAAGCCTACAGCCAGTTCAAACAAAATTTACAAAAATGCATCATTTCAGTTGACACTACAGCACAATTTAGTGAATGACAGAGGGTCCAGACATTGCATAATACTGCCAGCCCATGATAAATGAGGAAGAATGCCCACTTCAAGTCATGAATGCCTGATTATGTGATACGTGGATAAAGAAAAGTTTGTCTTATAGCACATACTGTTGAAGGTTTTGTATCAAGCAAACTTTAGCATACTCATTAAAGCATTGTCCTTTCAAGGTACAAATCAGGATTGTACTCATTCACATTTTGGTAGTGCATCTCTACTGAGGACAGGGATGCTCTATGGAGAAAAAAAGAACATAATACAGGAACAAGAATAAATAAAAAGACACTGGAGGCAATACATAGAAGAGTTATACAAAAGAGATGAATGAATGATATTTGGAATGAGGAGCCATATGAAGATGAACCTCAAATTCTAAGAAGTGAAATGGAATCTGCAATAAAGGAAATGGGAAAAAATAAATCACTGGGAACAGATGATATCCCAGTCGAACTGCTACAATGCCTACAGACAAATGCAACTTCAGTGCTAACTGAAATATGTACACAAATATGGAAAACAAAGCAGTGGCCAACAGACTGGAAATGCTCAATATACATACCAATCCACAAAAAAGGAAATATAAAAGACTGCAGCAACTGTAGGACAATAACACTAATCTCACATGCAAGCAAACTAATGCTCAGAATTCTGCAGCACAGACTCCAACCATACATGGAGAGAGAAATTCCAGAGGTGCAAGCAGGATTCAGAAAAGGAAGGGGCACTGGGGACCACATTGCAAACATACGATGGCTAATGGAGCGCACCAAAGAATTCAAAAAAAGAATTAGCATGTGTTACAGCAAAATATTTGATTATATAGATCATGAAAAACTATGGAAGGCACTCAAAAACATGGGAATGCCACTACATCTGATAGTCCTAATGAGGTATCTGTAGCAAGGACAAGAGGCCACAGTCAGAACAAAATTCGGGGAAACAAAGTGGTTCCCAATAAGCAAAGGAGTCAGACAAAGCTGCTGAGATGGCTAGCCACAAGGAGGAGGACTCGGCTCCTCAGGTGCAGAAGGAACCTGAGGCTGTGCCAGGCCCCAGTTCTGCCCTGCCAGGTCCCAGCTCTGCTCTCCCAGCCCCAGTGGATTTGGCTCAGCCAGACGCTAGCTTTGTGGGATCTCCTCCAGTGGAGCCTGGGGCTCAGCAGCCCAGCCTTGCCCCAGTAGAAGTGCCAGACCTGGGAGACACAGAGTAGCAGAGCATTGAGGTTCCTACCTTTAGCCAGAGGAGATCAGAAAGGGCATGCTTTCTACGTTCCAAGAGACTTGCTGATAAACGCTCATTAGGCAATCAGCAGCTGTGATAAAGGAGCTAGATATAAGACACTGGCAGACGATGAGCTCTCTTGCCAGAGACTATTAGTTCTCATTAGTGAATGCTGCTTGATCTGACTCCTAGCTTCCTAGACCCTTGACTGCCTTGGAATCCTTGACCTCAGACCGGACAGTTTGACCAACCCTCTGGCACTATTGACCTCGGACTGGACTGGTAGTATTGCTCTCTGTAATCCTGAACTTTGGACTGGCTAGTGGCTTATTCTATTGGATGTCGTTTGGCATTGTTGAGGAACTGCTTCTTGGCAGCTCACATGTTTACCTTTTGCCCAGCAGGCTCTTATCAGCCGTGTGAGTGTGTGTTGGGAGCATTCCCGGACAAAAGCTATCATAGGGTTTTCTTGGTAAGTTTCTTCAGAGTAGAGTTGCCATTGCCATCCTCTGAAGCTGAGAGAGTGTGACTTGCCCATAGTCATCTAGTGGATTTTTATGCTTGAGCAGGGAATAGAACCTTTATCGCCAAAGTTGTACCTATAGCAGCGTGCAAAAATGCCTCAGATGTTCACTTCTTTTGTGCTGAATGTGAAGAAGCAAGGGAGTTGAACAATGTAATGACTATGAGATTACTGTTGGGGCTATGTTGCACAGATCAAACCCATACACATATATTAATCTACTTTTTGCATACCCAAATAGAGCTTCAGAATTTGTGAAGCACCTCCATGGGCATGCAACAGATTCAACAGGTCATTCTTTTTACTAAGCAGTCTGAGGTAACTGCTTCAAAAATCACTGGAAGGTGGAAATTAATAAATTAGGTTTCTGATTATACTCTCGTTTTGGTATAGTAAATAAAAATGCCATTCTAAAAGGAACATCTTAAAAAGGAAGCTTCTAAAAGGGAACATAATGAACTGTTTTTGTTCTATCAGAAGATTTATGGTTTAAAAATTAGTTCTATCTTCATCAGTGGTTTGTCCATTAATTAGCCCTCCAATTCCACTTCAGTTAAATTAACTCTAATTAATAAGTTCATTACAAAGACTGGTGCACCTTGCTTAAAGCAAGTGTGTGAAAAGCTGATAAACACTTTCATGCTAATGAAAAATTGATTAGATTGAAGGGAAAAGGTGGGCCTCCCAGTACAAGGGTTGCAGTTCTGAAATTCTGAAGTTAATCAATCCATCTGAGACTCCATACTAAAAGAAAAACTAATTAAAAATAGAAAACATTATTTGAAAAGAGCTCTCTTGGCAAATGCATATTCTGGCACGTAAGGTGTCATCATTCTTTTGTATCTTTAATGTTCCTGAGCAGTTTAAAATAGAGCAGTGTCACGGTGGGAAAAGGATCCCTTTCAGCCTGTTTTGTTGAACTTTTCAGCATCTGCTACAAATAATTTTTGATCTGTGTTTTCAGGGTTGCGCCTCTATTTTGTAAGAATACTGGAAGTTGTATAATATGCTTATAAACCAGTGTTTGGCTGTACTAGCTTTTCTTCTCGGAGACTTAAACTGTATCCCTTAGGCTATGTTAACATGATGTTTTCCTCCTGATATTAGCTTTACAAGAAACTATATTCTCTCTTTGTTTTTTTAAGTAGGAGAGATGAGTGTAAATGGACTGGAATATTATTTCATACCTTGTATTCCTTTTGAAAATGAAATCTGTTGTGTAGCCTAGAAAACCCTTCATTAGTCTATCACTTACACTGTATTTTCAGAATAAGATTAAGAAGAAACTAAAGACTGTACTTGATTGGTTGACTAATATATTTATTATGTAAAACAGATTACTCATTGCTGCTTTACTACAAACCTGCAAAAAATGGAGAAAGAACCATCCCTTGTATTTAACAATTTGTCAGCACATCAACCGTGTACTGTTGTGTATAAATTAAGGCTGGTAACATCAAGAACATTTGTTTAATTAGAGATGGTACTAAGCAACATCATTTTACTATTATACATCTTGGGAAATATATCTTACTTGACTATAGAAACCTCCACATATGGAAAAGCTGAATTAAAGAAGTGATAAACTGTAGGCACTGCATGGTCTATCTGCTTCCCTCACTTGTACAGGGCAAATAAATTACACCTCTATTTCAGCTTCCCACAGTCTTTTTTTCATCATGGCAATAGTCACGCAGCCTTCCATCCTTCTGTAGGTTGGTAAAATGAGTACCCAGCTTCTTAAGGCAATGGGTTTACACACTGTAAACTGCTTAGGGAGTGCTAGTTCACTGATAAGCAGTATAGAAATGTACTTGCTATTGCTACTGCATAGCATTTTTGAAAAGAATGTAATTTTAGCAGGAGAAGATCCCAATATGATAAAGCCCTCCTAAGTGAAATTAGTAATATTAATTCACAAGATCCTAAGGACCAGTAGATTTCTAATACCCTTTCACTGAAAGGAAAAGATTAGTGTGCTCTCCAAGCATAGAGGTGGTCTTGAGATTGCAGGTTCATTATACTGTGATAAGTGGAAAAGTGGAGCAAAAGCTTTTGAGTGTTCCTCAGTACCCTTTCTTTGAATGATAGTGAGACTTATGTAGAGAAGTAGATACATAAAATATATCATTGATATTTTCTATATAAAGCGTGCTGGAAATCATAGAACTGAAACAGATAAAAGGTCTATTTAATCTGATTATTTTGATGGGAGGCATCCAGTAAGTAAAATATTGAAAGGAAAATGTAGTCTTTTACACTACGGTGTTGAATAACATCTGTTCCTGCCATTTCCCCTATAGTTCTTTTGGAATATTCTGCTGATTCTCATGTTTATAAGCATGCATAGTAACAGTTTTATCAAGAAGAGAAGTACTGTATGATCATGAAAATGTAATTTGAGATTAGCCAGAGCTAACTGAAGAAAATCTGTAGACAGGTGGATATCACTAAGTTTTCTGGACATAAAAATATACAATTAATTTAATGTTGAGAATGTTCCTTTTTCTCTATATAGAGCTTGAATTTGGAACTGGGCTGATTAATGTACCACCCGTATTCACCTCCTTCTTGTTTATTTCTAATACAGAAATCTGTTCTGTTGACTGTGGGACCCATGGTGTCTGCATGGGAGGAACATGTCGTTGTGAAGAAGGCTGGACTGGCCCATCCTGCAGCCAAAGAGCATGTCACCCTCGGTGTGCTGAACATGGAACATGTAAAGATGGAAAGTGTGAATGCAACCAAGGCTGGAATGGCGAGCACTGCACAATTGGTAAGTTAACTGTGCTTTAATATCCTTCTTCAAGACTGAACTGAAAAAGTCAGAGCTAGTGGCCTTGTCGGAATTAGAAATGTAGCACTTTGAAGCTTGCTTCTTCAAACAGAATATTTTTACTTGTCAGCTTGTGCAAAGAAATTGATATTTTAAAAAAAGAAATGATTATATACAGTAATGGGTTGTCAATCCTTTATGGATAGCTTGCCCTAGATAGGAGGGACAAAATTCCCTTTTGTATTTTCAGTAGTTTTCTCTGTAGATACCTTCTCTGACTCCAGTAGAAGAAGATACTATTTTTGTAGTGTTCATAATTCGTAGATAAATATCTTCATTTCTACAGGCTTTTCTATTTTTAGCTGGTAATAGTACATCTCATTTTAACTTTATTAGCAAAAAGGAAACCAAAGGTACTTTGTATGTGAACATGAAAGCTGAAATGTATGTACCAAGAAATTCACCAGCCTGAAATCATTTTTTGAGACTTGTTAGCAAATGCAATGTGTTAGACTAAAGACTGCCATACAGCTTCTATTTCAGTATTGACAAATGATAGAACCTATACATTACCTTCTAAACGACAATAATAGCAAAAAAGATGTTTATCTTTCCTACAGCACTGTCCAGTGTTCCTTCCAGAATTTGGTCTATGACCAAATAAACTTAGTCCACTGACAAGCTAAATCATAAACAGTCATTACAGTCCGCCTTTCCTTTCCACGGGGGATCCATTCCAGATCCCCCCCCCGCGTAAAGGAAAAAATGTGGATGTTCAAGCCCCATTCAAATGAATGGGGCTCCTGCCTATGGAGGTGTGGCGGCAGCACACAGGGCACTCGCCATGGGATCATGCACTATTGTTTCCTTCCGGCACACGCCTCCCTCACTTCCGTCACAGCTTCCAGCATATGCTGGAATCTGCGTAAAACGTGCCCTCGTATAACGCAGGTGCACTGTACATATCACAACAAGCAGAAATCAAGGAAGAATTCTATCAGAGATTCTTCACTTTTGTCTCCTTGGACTGTTACAGACTGCCAAAATAAAGCTGCTTCGGGTCTCTTTG
>NC_056526.1:130258538-130299487 GCF_019175285.1 Sceloporus undulatus | reverse complement strand
AAAAAATGTGGATGTTCAAGCCCCATTCAAATGAATGGGGCTCCTGCTTATGGAGGTGTGGCGGCAGCACACAGGGCACTCGCCATGGGATCATGCACTATTGTTTCCTTCCGGCACACGCCTCCCTCACTTCCGTCACAGCTTCCAGCATATGCTGGAATCCGCGTAAAACGTGCCCTCGTATAACGCAGGCGCACTGTACATATCACAACAAGCAGAATTCAAGGAAGAATTCTATCAGAGATTCTTCACTTTTGTCTCCTTGGACTGTTCCAGACTGCCAAAATAAAGCTGCTTCGGGTCTCTTTGGAGGTATGCTGTTTAAATGATGCATGCATCCTAAGAATCCAGAAGCTGCACCAAAGCTGCACTCCAGTGCTTAGGAATGGAGTGTGGCTTTGGCGCGAACTCCGGACTCTTAGGGCCCATGCATCATTTAAATAGCATACCTCCAAAGAGACCCGAAGCAGTTTTATTTTGTCAGTCTGTAACAGGCCCTTGTTTCCAATTGAAAAATATTTAGAGCAAAATGAATGTGGAAGTCAAAGCCTATTCATAATAAGCTTTAGCTTTCTAATGAGTAATTTTGTTGGCCACGCTGATCTTTGCAGTACTGTAGGGGCTATGGTTACATGTGATGAACTGTTCTTGTATATTTTTTCTAGTGCATTAAACAAAAACAGGTTGTCACATCATTGAAATGACAGGTCTCTGATTTTTCACATTTATATTACAGGGCCATGTATTTCCAATGTATTAATGGCAATGCTTTAGTAAAAATAAATTCATTGATTTGGATGGATTAAAATTCTCTTCACCTTTTTGATATAATGGTGGTTTGAGTGAAGCTCCCATTTCTGTTCAGAGTGTGTCTCAGTTTGAAACTCTTTTATAGTGTCCAAGTTTTTTGTTGTTGTGTGCCTTCAAGTTGTTTCCGACTTATAGCAACACTAAGGCGAACATACTCCGTGATTTTTTTAAAGGCTTTGTCCCATGCAACTATGAGTCTTTATGCTATGTTGAGTTAAAAATGATACATTCTGCCAGATAACCCACCTGGACTCACAATATTCTTATGCCAGCATGTATTTTTTTACGATACCTATGAAATTCCAATTATCAGTATATATTATAGAATTCCAGACATCCCGATTTAGTATGAGTATTGCATCTGTGTTGGAGTCTTTGGGATAAATCCAAATTAGTTCCTAGAGGAGTAGACCCATTTATATGAACAGATTCTGTTAGTCACCACTTAAATAAATCCCATGGATCTAAGTGTATTTACTGTAGCTGGAAATAACACTGCATTTAACCCCATATACTGTAGACAATAATATGGGAAACAGGAGAGATAAAAAATAATAATTAGAATCAGTAAGAGTGGCATAGTAGTATGCGCATTGGACTACAACTCTAGAGACCAGGGTTAGGATCCCTCCTTCATCATGGAAATCCACTGCGTGGCTTTGGGCAAGTCACACACTCTCAACCTGAGAGGAAGGCCATGACCAATCACCCCAAAACAAATCTTTCCAAGAAAATTCCATGAGTCACCAGAAGCCAGAAACAATTTGAAGACACATAAAAACAAAGATTCAGTCATCTGGAACTAAACTTTCTCTGATAGAAGTAGTCTTTTGTATGCAGACCTATATCAGTATAGACTAAGATCAGGGAAAGATAAAAATTTGTGCAGAATATGATGATAGTAAAACAGAGCTGAAGACACATAGCTTTTAAAACATTCCCAGTAAGCCTCCAAACACAGTCCAAAAGGGGGTAGAGAAATCTGCCATAGTGCCCTAGAGTACATTGTGTTAGTAACATTCATGAGAACACACACACGTTATACAACTCAAAAGAAAACAGACTTCAATTAGTGACACCTGCAAATGAAATAAGACAGTTGAGGAATGCATGCACCAATAGAATTTAAACAGCAACACTTACAGCAGGACAATCACAGTGTCTGACAAAGCAAGATAAAAGGTGGCAGACTGAAATTCTGTCTTGATTCTAAATGTCTCTAACTTTTCCATAGTGTTTAACAGCTAATTCCGTAGCTGTTAATGTTTCATTTTCAATTTCCCTCCTCAACAAACCCAAAGCATCCATAGTGTTTAACAGAGATGTGCCAGCTGCTGGCCAACATGCCTATATTTTCCTCCTTGCAACAAAGAATATCTTTGTGATTATTCATGTTATTGCTTTCCAATGTAATAAAAAACTGGAATGAAAACAAATAGCTAGTCTTTCATAGTTTAAAGAATTAAGATTTCCCCTAGGACAGATTTCCATTAAAACTCCCTCCCTATGCTTAAGTAGGAATATGGCTCAATAAACAACTTGGTGTTTAAAGCATTATTAGTAGAGAATACCTCAAAGGACCACCTTTCTTTAAATTGGCGTGATGGGATTTTTGAGGGACTTCTTAATATATGTCATCCTGAGTATAAATAGAGAGGCTAGTTGAACATATGGTAGAAAAGAAATTTAACCATTCAAAAACTAACAGAAGTTCTCACTGGAAACTGGAATGGCAATTTGCAGTCTAATTGAATCAAGTGGCATGCGGTGTGGCCACCTACCTTTATTGATGGCTTAGATATTAGAACTTCATAACTCACAAATATGATAAGCATACACTCTTTTCTTTAGTCGTCATTCCTTTCCAGTATTGAGAACAATTTTGTCAACTGCCCAGGGTTACATATTAAGAGCATTGCAGGTTTTTAAGATTTTTTACAAGTGGAGACCTTTGTGCATAGGAAAGGAGAACTAGTAAGCATGTTGGGAAGAAATCATGGAACATCACCATGTTCACCCACCTCCAGCTCAGTTACAACATCAGTTTAGAAAATTATGGGGACAAGTGATAGTAATCTTGTTAGACTGATGCCCTTAATAAGCTAATGTCTGCTCTTTATGTCTAACCTTTTCTTGAACTTCTGCACCACTCAAACCCACTTCCTCATGAATCTTCAAATAATGACAGGGACTGTTATGCAGAATGAAGAGCAGACTTGAGCTCTGCTCAGGCATTCTTCTGAATGTATAGAGGGTTAAGTGTGTGATGGAGAAAAGTACACACACATGTCCCTACGTTCCCAGTAGCATCAGAGGCCTTCACATGAAGGGAGCTTTATAATCTCATTTAGCTAACAACAGTCATAGAGTTCTACTTTTTTAGGATTCCTGATCACAGGCTGAATGCAATTACAGATCCCTTTACCAGCTTTTGTGCTGAGCCTGTGAAGGTCTCTGATACTACTAGGGGTTCTTTGAATGGAACATACATGCATGCCCATTTTTCAACCATCCATTTAACCCTCCATGTATTCAGATGTTGTTGCCTAAGAGAGTAGGACAAAACATAGTGGGTTGAGATTGTAGAGAAGTGGGTTTAGCTAAGAGCTAAAGAGGCTTAAGAATAACATACCAAAGGAGAGGGTTGTTTGGCATCGGAACTAGCCTGCATTGGGAGATGATGGGTTCTCCTTTGATTGAAGTGTTTAGTTAGAATCTAGATAGCCACCTGTTCTTACATTCTTTATTGCAGGTGCTTCATTGAGCAGAAGGTTCAATAGATATCCAAGTCACTTTGGAGTCCCTGAAGCCACTCCTGACCAAACCAGATTGGGGCTGCAGCAACTGCATCCCACGGCCACAATCTGGCTTTTTGCTAGCTCAAAAAGAGAAGGCAAAATGCTGCTCCTTTTTGAGCCAGCAAAATGCTGGCTTCTCCCATGGCTTTGCGGTGTGCGGTGTGCAAAATACACATATTAAGTCACATTTATGGTTTAGAATATACCAGTGCATTTGTCTAAAATAAAATCCATTTTATTCCTATATCTGTTAAGCCTGTTTACAATTACTGCTTTTCTATTCTGTGCTCTGTCTTAACATTTAGAAATTACAGTGTGAGAATGATGTGTGAGAACATCATTTGATACCTAATATGAGCAAGATGTAGCTTAAAACAAACTGACCAGCTATGTGGTATAGAGTGATTCTTTGTGCTGTGCTATTGTTTTTTGCAATTTAGCTGACATATAATGTGGTTAAATTAAATAACACTGATAGAAACCCTATAAAAGTGAATGCTTCACCAGCTGCTTTCCCATTAAATGTTTTTAGCTGAACAGAATTAGCAAATTATGTTGATGGGGAGTGCATTATATGCAACTGTTGTATTAGTGCCTCAGTTTTAAAAGCTTCATAATTTTTCTTTCCATATACAAGATTATTGTTGGGGTAATTTACATTGCAGATTAGAAAAAGTTGCATTAGAATTCTGCTGCATTCTGATTTGTCAACACCCCTTTTAAAGGAAATGTGCAGCATTAAGTATGGGTGGGTAGGACCATCTGTTTATAGAACTTGCCTGCAGCGTGATCACTTGAAGTCATGAAAGGCGTTACAGCTGTTTAATTGTTATAGTGTGGAAACAATTATCATTCTGTCCAGAATTAATATTTATATACGTATGCATGTGGTTAAATGTAAGTGGTGTCAGTGTCATTAAGCAGCCAGAGAAGAGATGGATTAGGCATGCGTGCTGTTTTTACCTGACTAGAAAATATGTATTTTAGAAACTAGCTCAAATGGCAGTGAACAATCAGCAGATCATTAGCTCCTTCACATTGTATGACAAGGTCACCTTAAGAGACATGAACAGCACGTATCTAGCCCTTGCCTGAGTCCTTTTGTTCCAATAAAATGTTTAAGCAGGTTAGAATGAATTGACCATTGGTTTTGTAAATCTAGGTGCAGCATGAGTGGAAACATCTTGTGGTAGAGTAATCTGAGTTTCCTGAATCATCTTGGAAGGAAGGTCAGATGCCCTAGCATGGTAATATATAGAAGCTGTGTTGAAGCTGTAGGGGAAGATGACCGGGCTAGATTACTAGAGGGATTCCTTATGATTATGCCTTGAAGCAGGACTAAATGCGGCTGCCCGATTCATCGGGCAGGTCGTGTTGCCGCCGGGAGCTTTGCTGCTGCAAGGCTGAAAACGGGCTTGGTTGTGCCCCAGTGTGCCTTGCTGGGGTGCTCAGGCCTGGGATTGGTGGCCAGGGTGGAAATGGGAGGGACATCCGCCTCCCGAGGCCTCTCCGGGAGGCGTGGGGTTCCTCTCCATGGTCTCCCCGGGACCTCCAGGGCGGCCGATTCCTCGACTGGCCTTGGGGGGGGGGGCGACTTCCCTCCTGGCTCCTCCCACATACTGGCTTATTTAAGGCCACATGGCTTCCTGCTTGGAGCCATTTTGCTGCTCAGTGCCATTTGCTGCTCGGTGCTGTTGCTGCTCGATGCCATCTGCTGCTCGATGCTATCTGCTGCTTGGCTCACCCACCCACCCTCCCTTGGGTGCGTGGTTTTTCATGTCACAACTTCAGGGGCGGCAGCATAGGTCATGGATCTGGTGGGCGTGGTTTCCAGGGCTGTGTAGCACTGGTTCGGGAGTCCCTTTGGGACGCGGGAGCGCTGAGGGCATGTGTTGTGGCCATTGCGGGGGCCACAGCGTGACAGTGTCTCCTGGTGACTAGGGGCTTGATTAAATACATGCGATCAGATGGTTGTATGGACACATATATGGCGTTCCCTTAGCCCCTAGACCATCCCGAAGCCTGGCCGTTAACAGGTATTACGGTTCATCATACAACAGCGGGTTGTATGATGATCCAGATCCAGACCTCATGCTTTGGGCCAACCCTACTTTGCTAGCTGGTTGCTTAATAAAGTTGTGGCCTTTCCTCCATATTGCTGGCTCCTGTTTTTCTTGTAGCGGCAGCCTCCCAGGCAGTTTGAAGTAATGCAGGTACCAAAGCTGTATGACAGTGAAATCTATACACAATATTACACACATACACACACATCACTGTATATAGTTATTACTAATCAATAAATTCTGAATTACGAGCAATTGCTGTCTGAGTATAGTCGCCCCTCCAAGTCTGTAGACTTGGAATCGGTGGACTTGACAATCCGCAGAAGGACTCTCCCGCCACTGAGGTGAATGAGGTGTGCTCCTGTGGTGTGTCCTATGCACAGGAACTCACTCTATTCATTTCAATGGGGCTTGATTATCTGCGAGTCTCCTAACTCACGGGGTGGTGGTGGTCTAGAACAGATCCCCTGCAAGTTAGGAGGGGTGACTGTATTGGTGAAGAGGAACATGTAGCATCTTCCTGAGTCAGCAAAATAAGCTGCAAAATAAACTGTCAGAGTCTTAGGAGCACTTGTCTTTTAAAGAGTTATATCCTTCATGTTAATATAAAACAGAAGTGAGTATGTTGTGGCCATCTAGATGTTGTTGGATGACAATTCCTATCATCTCCCACTACTAGCTGTGCTTGTTAAGGCTGTTGGGCGTTACATTGTAATAACATCTGGATGGTCATAAGTTATGAAGTCACATAATGCATTACTTCATATAATTCTCACAAGATATTCAAATAGTATGTAGCTTGCCTCTTTTATACTGATAGGTAACAATTAATAAATAAAACCATCATCTGATTTTGGTGACTATTTATTAGAATACTAATACAGTCTAATTCCATTTTAAAAGATGCAACACTAACAAAAATTATGTTACCAGACACAAAATGAGAACATAGAACGTTACACAAGTAATAAAAAAGTGGTTCTTAAGATTTAAATTGCAGACTTGCTGTGAATGCATTGGAGTTAGCAGCCGCTATTGCACAGGAAATTGATAGATATATAAGAGGACAGCATGTTCAAAGAATACAGCTGGTCTGGCACTCTACAAACTATGCAAGAAAAAGTGCAATCTATTACAATTGTAGGTTCAAATTCAGAATAATTCTTACTGCTGCAGAATTAGAAAGTGAAGAGTAAGCGGTCTTTGTAAGAAAACTAAAGGACTCTGTCAGCATAGAACTTTGAACAGTTCAGAAAAAGATAAGTATTTTGATTTTTTAAAAAGAAGATTCTCATACAATACCTAATATTTTCAGGTTTGACAAACAGGTGACTTTACATGACTCTATTCGTAGCAATGTGACATTAACCACAATTAATTGAAACAAATGAGTTTTCATAGTAAGATAGTCTAATTAAACTGCTGTTACAGGCTCACACATTTTTCTACAACAAACTGACTGTGCATTATAGTATGTCATTGACTTTCTAGTCTTGTAAATGATTTAGCATTCTTTCTTATTGTTCTGAAAAGACATATTCATTTGTGCCTATCTTTGCGCACCAAGTGCCCATGTTTGGTGTTCATCTTTTTCTTCCTAAATTGCTCTTTCGGACTTCAGCCTCCCAGATCATCCATCCAACATAGCATGTGGGTTGGGGAATTCTGGGAGTTGCAGTCCAAGAAATAACTTTTGCAAGCTCTGGTCTGTTTTTAGCTTACAGTGGCTTTGCACATTAGTCAGGAGTTTCACAAGGGAGATAGATGCTTTAGTGCAGTGGTTCCCAACCTGTGGGTCGGGACCCCTTTGGGAGTCGAACGACCCTTTCACGGGGGTCGCCTAAGACCATCAGAAAACACATATTTGCATGTAGCGATGGAAAATAATTGTACGGTTGGGGGTCACCACAACATGAAGAACTATATTAAAGGGTTGTGGCATTAGGAAGGTTGGGAACCACTGCTTTAGTGAGTCTTGCATTCTCTTTCCATTCCTCTGGTGATGTCCCAAACCACATTTATTATAAGGATACTACAAGCAAAGTATATTAGCCATTAATTTTGCATAATGGGTTATTAAATGAATGATCAGAAAACTAACACTCTAGCCCTAAATGTTTATGCTGGATTATCTGCTTATAAAATTATAGTAATACCCTTGCTATACCAATCTAGTATCATTTAGCAAGTAAGTATGTGTCATCCTATCCACATTCTAGTTATCAACAAAAGCCAGTCAGAGTAATCCTTATGCATTTTAGTCATTTTTTTATCCAATTAAATTTATTTTCCTTCTTTTTAAAAACTAAATTGTCCATCTTTTTACATATTAAATGCCCATGTTCATTAACTTGTTTTTACAACTGTACAACAACATTAAAGCCAATATAATGATATAAAGCTCTTCAAGGACTATTTTATGTTAATAATAATTCAGCAAGGGCATGGAAGACTTGGATTTTCCAATTTCTCAGATATGTGTAAGAAAATACATTATACATTTAATAGCCTGGGCTGACAAGCTGTGTCATTATGTGCTCTGAAAGTGGAGAAAGTGCATACTACTGCACTGCTACTCACTTGTAACAACTACTTAGAGGTAGTTGCAATCAAACATGGCAGACTGAATGGCACTGGTATAAATGAATCTGGAGAGGTTAAACTACCTGAGAATTTTTTCTCTCATCCATCTAATTCTGGCCTGGTGGCGCAGTGGTTAAATGCCTGTACTGCCACGGGGTGTATGATTTTTGTGTTTGAGCCACTCACTCAAAACCATAAATTTGCAAATTCATTACTATCTAGGGCTCAAGCTTGACTCAGGCTTGCATCCTTCCAAGGTTGCTAAAATGAGTACCCAGTTTGTTGGGGGCTATTAACTTACAGTTGTAAACAACTTAGAGACTGCTTAGTTCAGTATGAAGCAGTGTATAAATGAAGGTGCTATTTCTATATAAATGAAGCTGCTATGGGATGAGGGTGATTTCTTCTGAAAGAGTACCAGCAACCAACCCAGTTCTGTCAACAGAGCACCTTGTGTTGGTTTTCAGTTTCCCTTATGTGACAGTTGTTCTTCCCGTTCCTCAACAGTTATACGACACCTTGTGTTACATGCAATTGGCCATTGGATTTTGTATTACAAGTTTGCTATTGCTAGGGAACCATATTTATATTCCACTAAATAGCCAGCAGGAGTTTTTAATAATGACCTGACATTTGATCTGACAGTCATCTTAAAAAGCTATACAGAAATAGAATAGTTAGTGTTTTTCTTTTTTATTGTAGCCCTAGACAGAAAAGATCATGGTAAGTAAAATATCTCATAAAGGATGTGAATAAACTAATATGAATATGAATTTGTAATACTGCATTGGAAATTGTGTCACTGCTATAATCCTTTATGACAGGATAATCAGTAATAAAACAGTGCAGCGAGTACCAATTAAGGAACATCAAATCACTGGGCATGCTGTTCATGCTGATTTAAAGAGGAGATGATTGGAATAATGGATTTAATATATACTTCTTTGCAGACTGTAGCTATTCTGTCATATCTACAGGAGCAAGCATATGAATAATCTAAGGAGGATACCTACTTACATCTCTGATGGAAGACTAATGAAAAGCTTTGCATTTTAGAAAGCCTTCATTAAGACCTGTTGTTAAAAACATACTAGTAAATGAGAAATTTCCTGCTCACTTTAACAATTTACTGCAGGAGAAACCACAATGAAGGGTTTTTTAAAATGTTAATTAATTGCGAAAGTTATTTAAAAACTTTTGTGTAATCTTAGGTGAATCCAGGATATTTCCCCATCATTTAATCCTAGTATCCTGCTCAAAATTCTAACTAGGAATGTGCCAACACATAACTGAAAATGAGTCTTGTTCTCATTAGTCTCAGCCAGGTTTGACCTGGTTCAACCCAGTCTTGCAGTGTAAAAGAACATACTTACATATTTTTCTAGCAAAAATGACAGTCACACTGCACATTAAGAGAAATGTGTATTCACTACAATTAACACTTTTTCCCCTCACAGCAGGATTTCCTCACAGATTAATGCTTCAGCATCTGACTTGCAAATTAAGCCCATGTTTACATTCCAAAGATCAATCACAAAACAAAACATGGTAGATGCAAGATTTGCAGTTATGGATAGTTACACGTTAGACAAATAAACATGTTTTACCACATGAATAAGCACCTCTTCTAAACATCTGCTAAACATTTTGTCTGGTTTGACTCAAAGACGCCTAAATTTTGATACTAAAATTTGATTCTATTCTTGGAAGTGAGATATGAAGTGAACAAGTTTCTTAATATCATCTATACCTGCTGCTTCTCACCTCCTCATCAAACTTCCCACAAGATGCTTTTCTCTTCTAGAATTCCTATCTTGTTAGAATTAGGAATTCCATCACTGAGAAAGTTCAGTTTTTATCTTCAGGCTTCCACTCTTAGGATACTGCTTCTACATTTGTTGCTTGTTATTTAACTGAAATAATGGTCATACCAGACTCATCTGACCGCTGTTACCCTAAATGTTGGTGGACTTTGGGGGTCCCCACCAGCAGTGCCAGTCTGCTTGACATTTGGGGAAATTATAGCTCAAAGGCGGCTTGCGAGAGTGGGTAAATGTGGGAATCTTTTCACCTGTGCACACCAGAATGAAGAGAATGTTCCAGTTTCCATAAATAAAGTG
This sequence comes from Sceloporus undulatus, assembly GCF_019175285.1. Taxonomy (NCBI): domain Eukaryota; kingdom Metazoa; phylum Chordata; class Lepidosauria; order Squamata; family Phrynosomatidae; genus Sceloporus; species Sceloporus undulatus. The sequence goes on along the minus strand of NC_056526.1, from coordinate 130,289,113 downwards.
TTTTATTTAGAAATGTGCAAAGGTGCAGGCACATAATAAAAATAGTATGAGGCTTTCAGAAGAACACATATGGAAGACTGGATAGAAAGAAGTTGAGGGTTTCAAACGGTGATAATTTCCAATTCTGATGAGAGGTCCATGGAGAAAGAAGTGCTGCATCCAGCACAGTTTAAAGTGACTCAGACTATATCTGAGGGTTACACCGAGAGATCCTGGTCAATGACAACGTGACTAGGACTGGGGTGAATATTTATCCCATTTTGTACTGTTGAGGGTGCTCAAATAATAATAATACAATCGATAAAACAATATATAAAAACAGCATATAAAAAACTAATACTCAGCCAGCTGAGTGGGGGAATCCAGAAACATGTCACAGTCGATACCAAGATAGAGGGGAAAATAACCAAAGTCACATCTCATGGGGGGGAAAGCTTGGGAAAAGAAGGTTTTGAGAGTCTTCTTAAAAAGGTCTAAAGATGTGGTGGAGCAGAGCTCAACAGGGAGATTGTTCCATATTCTTGGGGCTGAGATGGAAAAGGCCCGTTGCAAGGTCCTCACATATCGCACAGTTGAGACCTCCAGCAAATTTTTCCCTGCTGACCTGAGTGTGCGGGGCGGATTATATGGGGAGAGGCGGTCCTCTAAGTACCCTGGGCCCAAGCCATTTAGGGTTTTGTAGGTGATTACCAACACCTTGTATTGATCCCGGAAGAAAATAGGCAGCCAATGGCCTGTTACAGACTGCCAAAATAAAGCTGCTTCGGGTCTCTTTGGAGGTATGCTATTTAAATGATGCATGCATCCTAAGAATCCGGAAGCTGCACCAAAAGCTGCACTCTGGTGCTTAGGAATGGAGTGTGGCTTTGGCACGACCTCCGGACTCTTAGGACCCATGCATCATTTAAATAGCATACCTCCAAAGAGACCCGAAGCAGCTTTATTTTGGCAGTCTGTAACAGGCCATTGAAGGTCTTTTAAGATAGGCGATATATGGTCTGACCTGGAACCACCAGCGACCAATCTCGCTGCCATATTTTGCACTAATTGAAGCTTCCGGGTTTGGTACAAGGGTTGCCCCATGTAGAGCGCATTACAGAAATCCATTTGAGAGGTTACCAGAGCATGTACTTCAGTTTCAAGGTCCCCCCGGTCCAGGTAGGGTCGCAGCTGGTGTATCAGCCAAAGCTGATAACAAGCGCCTCTGACCGTCGCATCCACCTGATATGTCAGTTGGAGCAACGAGTCCAGAAGCACTCCCAACCTGCGAACTGAGTCCTTCAGGGGGAGCGTGACCCCATTCAGGACAGGTGGCTTTGATGGGTTTTCCTGGCAACTAGCAAAAGCATCCAGATCAGCTTGATAGCTTTACCATCGGGGTGTCAATGCACTGATTAGATTGAGACAATCCATTGATGGTCAGGCAAGAGGGGGGATGTAGAAACATAATCAGAAGGTGAAGAGTATTGTTACTGATTGACTTAACAATTGCTTCTTTTGCTTTCTTTGCAAGAGGAAATGCAGAGAGCCTGGTGTGAGGGATAAGAACAGATCATCAAACCCATTTCATTGTCTTAGTTTTAGCTAGGTCTCCTGCATGTCCACCAGTCAGTGTGACTCCTACACATGTGTATATTCTAATTTCCACAGGTATTGTGACCTTGAAACATGCTCTATTATTAATTATGAAACTGCATAGCTAGCAGTGTATGGTATTTTAATACAGGCTATATCCTTTTATCTCAGGATTGACACCAAGATTTTCAAAATAAAGACTAGATTAAATAATGCACTCTACACAGTACAATATTTAATATAGTAGCTTCCGAAGGATGCTGCAACTTTCCTGAAAGTAGTACAGTAGACCCTTGTTATATGCTGGGGTTTGGTTCCAAGATCCCCCGTGGATAACAAAATCTGTGGATGTTCAAGTCCCATTAAATATAATGACATAGCACAATGGTGTCACATATGAAAAATGGAAAATCAAGGTTTGATATTTGAAATTTATACTTTTTTGGAACATTTTCAAACCATTGATGCTTGAATCATTGTATAAAAAATCTGTGTATAAGAAAGGCCGACTGTACATCAGAATTTTTAGTAGTGCTGCATCACCTACCTTTTAGACTAAATGAAGACTTCTGTCAGTGGTGTCACTAGGGGATTCAGGGAGTGCGGAGCACACTGGGTGACACCCTAGAGGCAGCAACTTCTCTCCTATATACCACCCCCACCGGGTGACAGCCCCCTCTGGAGTGTCAGCCTGTGTGTCCGCACCCCCCCTAGTTACACCACTGTTGTCAAGCCTGGCTTTTAGGTGAGCCCTTGTAGGGCAGGGTTGCTGCCTTCGCTCAAGACTCCTGTGTGGGGATTACTACCTTCTGAGTCCATCCCCCCCCCCCCCCAGGGCTGCAGTGGCCTGGCTGGGTGTGGGGAGGGCAATGTGCTCCCTTCCCCTGCACTGGGCGATGCTAACCTTAATAATTCCACTGCTTCTGATTTCCCCAAATAGATTTAAGAATTTACTTGCCCAAGGTCACCCAAAGAGTTTAATAACATAATAATAATAATAATAATAATAATAATAATAATAATTTTTATTTGTATTTTCCCACCTCTCCCTGTGGATCAAGGCGGGATTACATCAACAAATTAACACAGTACAGATATAAAATACAATCAATAAAACACTGACATTATTATTAATTCAATAAAATAGCTAAAACATCTAGACAATTACTTGGTGGTTTGTGTGTATCTTCCAAATCGCCTGTTGACTTGGGGTGACCTCATTAATTCCATAGGGTTTTCTTTGGCAAGGGATACTCAAAGGTGGTTTTACCAGTTCCTTCCTCTGAAATACAGCCTACAACACCTGGTATTCCTTGTCAGTCTCTCATCGAAGTAATAACCAGTGCTGACCCTGCTTAGCTTCCAAGATCAGACTGGATCTGGTGCCTTTAGAATATTTAGGATGGCCTCCTGCTGGGTCAAATGTCATAGTGGGAGAGTGGGTGGTGTAGTGGGACGATCCAGCACTGTCCTGCCCACTTTTACACTGGCAAGACATCCAGTGTGGGAAGACACAAAGACCTTACTTTGAGAGCTCCTTCTTCAGAGCAAGGCATTTTGGGAGCTGTCTTATGTGCACAAGCATGATGTGCACAGGTGGTCTCCATCTATATATTTTCCATAATTCCTCACATTGAAGAAGAGCCATTCAGAACAATATATTTAGGTTTCAGCTGCTCCTCAGAGAGCAAGATCAGTTCAGAAGTAGTGGCAAACGTACAGTTTCATGTCTTTCCGTCTCTGATGAAGGGATTTGTTGCTCTATCGTTGCTTTAAAAGTAATCATATTTTATTTTGTAAGTTGTTTGTTAAAGTGGCATTGTATAATCTAAACCTTACTTCATTTTGTTATTTATTTATTTACAGTATTTATGAAGTATTGCTGCTGTCAATATGAATAATATAGTTCAGTATTTTGTATAATTGCCAAGTATATTTCATTATTTGACAGATCTCACCATAGAAAGATGCTAGAAATAGACAACAGTGAAAAGAAAAAATTCAGGGTCACTTAAGTGCAGCTGAGCTGAAGCTAAATGATAAGAGATTTAGGTCACACACATAAGCACACAGTTTTCTTGTAGAATTTGTTTCCATAAGATGCGATTACAGTGACCAGTGTTTTTAGACATCTTTAAAGGGGATTATAAAAATTAATGGAAGATAAGGCTATCTTATCTACTACCTGTAGTGTCTGTGACTCATTAATTGGGGGAAAGAGTTGCTCTTTTGTTAACTTCTCATAGGCATCTGGGTAACAACGGAGGAAAACAGGATGAGGGACCAGATTTGCCTGTGGTCTAACCCAAGAGAGTGTTCTTTTCTGAACTGTACATGACCAAGTAGCGGCGCCCTTCGTAACCCGAAATCTTTCGCAACCCGAAAAAGCCATAGGCGCTAGCGCTGGAAGCCGCGATTTCGTGCGAAAAAGCGCCGAAAAGCACCAAAAAATTTTTTCGTAAGCCGAAAAAAAAACGTAACCCGGAACAGTTTTTTCCTATAGAATTTTTTCGTATCCCGGAAATTTCGTAACGCGGTGCTTTCGTATCCCGGGGTACCACTGTACATGATATTTCAGTTTGGCCCAAGCCGTAAAGCTCACCTGCTATGTGACTTCTCTAAAATGAACTGAAGATCAGATTTCTTTATTACTTTTGCTAGATTTGCTGTACATAAAAGATAAGGCACAACAAAATTAGCTATAAAAGAAGCAGTAGACTAAAATGGGTTGGGGTTGTGAATGTGGAGAGATGTATTCTTAAACCCTGAGCACCCAGTCACATTGTGTCATAACTGTATGTTTACTGAAGAGAAAAACTTGTACTGTGTAAAAAGTGGTAAATATGCTTATTCTGTAAATTTAAGGCCTCTCTTTTCAACAGTCAGTGCTTCTTCTGTGTGCTATTTCTGAATTCTTGTCTTGCATGATCTGTCTTAAATGTCTATCCTTTTTCTTTTTAATTCTCAAGCTCACTATTTGGATAAGATAGTTAAAGGTACTGTATACTCGCTCTTTCTTGAAATGATTACACGTATCATTGTGTATATTATAGCAATCATTCCATTAGACTTGGCAAATGCAACATTTTCTTACATCTATTCCATGAATTATAAATGTCATTTATGTTACTTTCCATGTGCCTCCAATTAAAGAGATAAAGAGTTCTAATGTTTTTGTTACCTGTTAACATTTTAACTAAGCAATGTATAAATTTCAATGTATCTTGTATAACTGGATTAGCTTTGATGCTATCAAAAACTGAAGATAATTGTGCATTTGCTGTTTGTGGTTTTTAAGAGTCCTCAAGAATATATTGAAATAAGCGTGTGTGTGTGTGTGTGTGTGTGTGTGTAAAATTTCAAACCAGTGGTGCTGTTGGTCAGGATCCAGTCACTCCCTGTCATGCATTGATAGAGAGCATTTCCATACAGGGATCCTGAGACTTCCTTCCAACTGCAGTCTTAATTTCTCATAAGGATCGTTGATGCTAGGCTTTATGAGAGATGAAAGTGACTGTCACTAGAAGGGGAAACTGAAAAGTTGCGGTGCTCCAGCAGAACATCACATGTTGTACTTTAAAAGCCTGGCCATTTAAACTGACAACAAGCTGTTTAAATTTATGGAAGCTCACTAAATATGTGAAAATAATGAATGGCTTCAATGAGTGCTTATTCAAAGATTTTATCTCAGCTTTCTAAGAAATCTGTGTGCAATCAAATAATTAGGCTTTATAAGGGGGGGTAATATTGGGTGAAAACAGATTCAGCTAATGGCTTATGAGAACAAACCACTAAACAGCAAACATTCCTGTATCTTCAGTTGTGACAGAAGTTTGGCAAAGAAGTGTTGTTTTATTTCCCCAATTATCACCAACTTCCCCTTCCCCAATTGCCTTTCTTCTATTCCTTGTTTGTGCTTTTTCATTAGAGTATGGCAATATTCATGGCAACATGCAGGCTTCATATAATTGCTCTTGATTACGTTTATTTGCTGGCAGTGATTTGCCAGAAAAACAGATAAAGCTGTGTGTCCTGGGTAACCAAATGGAATAAAAGTATTTCAGACGTAAAAGCTACATACATCTGTACATACAATTAGAATGTGCAGATTGCAAAACATGCCCCAACAAAATGGGCAACAAAATGTAATCTTAGCCTGGCATGATGGCATGATATCCATAACTATGTCATTATACCTTGTCATGAGATGCTACTCTAATTCACTTCCATTTGTAAGTACTAATCTTACTAAAGGCCGTGATGCCTGTATAAATAATTGTTTCATTCCTGCTGCATAGGTGGAGAAAGGTTTATGTAAAAAATAATTTAAGCATCAGTAGCTAAAAGAACTGTTTCTTTCAACCATGTTGTTCACCAACAACAACAGGGCTACTACTCCCCAGAGACAGTAGACAGATGAAACTTTCAAAGGTTGTGGCACACTTTATATTTCATGCTGTGTAAAGTTACAGATAACTAATTTGTCCTTTAAAATATCTGATTTGTAGCCACTGATTATAATTCTGCTTCTGTACGTGCTTATGTGAATGTCTTGCCATAGTCCTAGACAAGGAATACCAGAATTCTACATTTCTATCTATTTATCTATCTATATTTTAACTGTCATCATCCTCATATAGGTCATGTTGGCTGCATGCCAGGTTTTCATCAGTAGGAAGTGACAGATAACTGTTTTTGATGTACTGTTAGATGAAAAAAATAGGTCTTGGATATACTAAATAATTTTAATTGTTTCCCAAATTTTCCCTCCTTGCCCATAAAAGCAGACAAGATAGGATATAAAGGTAACAGCACAAAAGCCTTAGGGAGATTGTCACAGAAAAAAAAATCACTCTCTGCTATCTGTCTTGAAGCACGTCACTACCGTGTTTTTGTTCAGTCTATCAATGTTTTATTGTGGTCCTTATGGTATTTCATTTTGTCCGTCCTAAGTAATCAAATACGCACAGCTATTACATTTAGTTGGAAATCCTGTTGGTCCTGTCCCATCCGTATGCAGCCTGAATCCCAATGTTTGTTAGAATAGATGCTAAGCTGCTTCACTATTTCCTGGGCTTTGCTTATTCTGTGAAAAGGAATGTACTTTTGGCATAAAGTATAGTAATTGAAACTGACCTATACTTTGTGCAATTTTTTAATGCACTGTAATTTCACATGAATATACGGCAACTCTGAGACCAGATAAAATTAATGTTCTCTTTTATTGAGTGCAGAGGAGTACAACTACATCGGAATCTCAAATGATTTATTTAAAACTACAAGGACCTTAATGAAATCTATACCATCAAGTGACCAACAATGCATATATGTCAAATAATTATTTGCTCTATAAGCACAAAATGTATATTGTTTTACCTAGAGGCTGTGCTGTGTGCTATGATTGCATTGCCTGCTGCTCTGCCAAAGAAAATGAAAACATAATTTTGTCTGGCCTACAGGTATTTTAGTTGTTTCTTGGATATATTTTCTGCCTGCTCAGGTAAGTGGTGTCTCAAGTGTCAGACCAATCAAAGATGCCACTTAGTTAAGAATTACAATCTCAGCTAATGTTGCTGTTACTCTCCATGTGCAATTACAGTATTTGTGCTGTTCTGAAGGCCTGTTCCCAGTAAGTGTCCCCTGTCTGTATTTTGATTTGATTTAAAGTTATTGTTAAATTTAAAATACAGTCTGTGCATTTTTTTTACCTGTTCCAACAGAGGGATGCCCTGGCCTGTGTAACAGCAATGGAAGATGTACTCTGGACCAAAATGGCTGGCATTGTGTTTGTCAGCCAGGATGGAGGGGAGCAGGATGTGATGTCGCCATGGAAACTTTATGTACCGATAGCAAGGACAATGAAGGAGGTAGGAGATGCAGAATGAAATTCCTACACTGCTAAAAAGAATTGTAAAATTATCGGCTTCCCAATCAGGTGAAAAAAATACTGCTGTGAGAATGATATGGAGCTTTTACTACCTGTGATGAGATACACGCAGGATTGTACTACAATGTTTATTATCTTCATTTAGTATGCTATCAACACCTTAAGATGTGGTTACAGCAGGTAAAATGTGTACATCGAAATCCATTAGTGAGCATTAGGGTCCAAGTGGTAGTATTTTATCTAAGGACAAAAATACTAGTGTAATTTGCTGAGTTTTAAAATAAAGCTGTATACAAACAAAGGCCTGTTACAGACAGCCCAAATAAAGCTGCTTCGAGTCACATTGGAGGTATGGTGTTTCAATGATGCATGCGTCCTAAGAATCCAGACACCACACCAAAGCCACGCTCCAGTCCTTAGGGCTGGAGAGTGGCTTTGGTGCGACTTCTGGACTCTTAGGACGCATGCATCATTGAAACACCATACCTCCAATGTGACTCGAAGCAGCTTTATTTGGGCTGTCTGTAACAGGCCATAGATTGGCTGTAAAGTTCACATTTAGGTAAAACCTTCAAGATGTATGTTGAAAAACAATTCAATAGAAATTTCACATTTTCCAAAGATGCATTGTGAGACACAGTCTCATCCCACTGTGTTTGTTGCTAGCACAACTTCTCCTCGGCTAAAGCCAGCTTTGAAATATAGGCCCGGTACATACCTCCGGCGCTGATTCTACGGTTCTGGGGCGTGCAACAACCACATGCTCCGGAACCCTAGTCCATATGGACACCGTCACCATGGCAGCCTCCTGTCCTTACGGGGGCCGCCATGATGATGTCACCACCGTGCAGCATTCAGACATCACTGACAGAAAGGGGCGTTATGGCAGCACCCCTTCTTGTTTGCAATGTTGCAAAAAAGAAGTTGCTCTAGGCAGCTTCTTTTTGGCGGTGCATTGGTGCTGCAGCGTGTGGCTGTTGCAGCACTGACTTGGAGCAAAGATGGGCGGCACAGAGCCGCCCGTTTGTCGAGCGAGCCCCATAATTCACATTGCTTAAGATCTTCAAGAATGTTTGTGACAGTCCTACCATGACCATACTCTTACTCTCATATCGTCATGGTCTTCTACTTTTTCTGCCTTTTCTTCCAACCTCCATTCCATTACTAAACAATTTATCTCTAGTTCATCTCATTGCATTAAAGAATAAATCTTTTTGTCAACCTATTCATTCATCTATGGCCGACATTGTTGCATACAGACCATGGTCATATATTTTGATCTATTGGGTATTTATTTATTTATTTTGAGTATTTATACCCCTCTCTTCAGCCATAAAGTCTCTCGGGGCATCTTACAATGGCCGTTGAGATGGAGGGGGTGCCTTTCATCTGCTTCCAGACCTAGCCATGATGGAGCTGGGCCTGCCTCTTCCCTGTATGTGTGTGCAGAACAGTGGCAGTTGAGATGGAGGGAGGATCTTTAATCTGCTTCTGGGCCTAGTCATGGTGGAACTGTACTTGGTAGTCCCACAACTTTTGTGGGTTCAAACATGTATTTTAAAATGTGTACTCAGATGTAGCGTGCAGATGAGGGCATTACAGATATATACGATTGCCAACCAGCTAGAAAACCCTGAGTGCAAGCAGTTTAGGAATATATAGTTGCTCCCATTTCTGTTTCTAGGTAAGGGGGGTGATGGTGGAAGAATGGTGGTTTTCCATTCATTTTTTAAAAATTCATGCCTGTAAACATACACATAACATAGATGAGATTTACATTCTGCTGCTATGATCAGTCTTTCACTGCAGCCTTGACATGAAATTTTTAGCCAGCAACAGTGGTAAAGTGTTGTCTAGCCAACTGGAGCAATAGACAGCTGCTCCCAGAATGAAAGCTTGGGCAGAAGTTTCCTGTTCTGTGAGAGTGTACGGCACAAAAGATGTCTACTGGTTGACTGGAATACAGTGGGAAAGTATTTTCTAAATACTTAGGGGTGAAACAGGCCCCTGAGAAAGCTGGATTGGGCAACTGCATGTCACGGTCCCAATCTGCCTTTTTGCCAGCCAAAAAGGGAGCAGCAAGCAGCAACTCCCTTTTTTTGCATCGTGCTGGCAAAAAGCCGACTTTTCTGCCCCGCCACAATGGAAAGCCAGCTTTAAGGTGCTCTAGCAGCATGTACATGCAGCACCATTGGAGCACCAGGAAACCGGCCTATGTTTGGACAGCTGCCTGGCTTGAAACTGGCTTCCGGACATATTGGGGTCTTGCGTTGTCTGTACACCTCGCTCCCAAGACACCCGGAAGCCACAATTTTATGCCAGTCTCTTTCTCCCCTTAGTCAGTTGTTGTTTTTTTAATCACAGATGGTGTGACTTTATGTCTCTGGCTAGTGTTCTCTTTTATGAGCAAAAAAGCACAAAAATCGAATTCCTTCTGTCAAATCTATTTTCTCTAATAAATATATTTTAAATTTTAAATACAGGGCCCGAACAGACAGGCCAAAATAAAACTGCTTCAGGTCACTTTGAAGGTATGCTGTTTAAATGATGCATGCATCCTAAGAGGCTGGAACCTGTGCCAAAGCCATGCTCCAGTCCTAAGAACTGGAACACATCTTTGGCGCAGCTTTTGGCCCCTTAAGATGTGTGTGTCATTTAAACAGCATACCTCCAAAGTGACCTGAAGCAGCTTTATTTTGGCCTGTCTGTTCGGGCCCACTGTGACTAATATAAATCAAAGCATTTGTAAATTCAGAGCCAATGTCTATTCAGATCTTCAAATTCAGTCTTCAATAATTAATTAGTTATTATATTGAATATAGATTTTTTTCTTATTACACACACGTCTCCAGATATGTCCCTCTGTGAAACCACATCCCACTGAGTGAGAATCACTCTAGAACATATCCAGACTGATTAATTCTTTGATAATATGCTGCATACATGTGACATGTGATATCTGCAGCTGCAACTAAACTCACTTATGCTTTTTGGTTCTGAAACAGTTGGTTTCTGCTTGTTACAGTTTGGATCATTTTTTATTGATTCTTGTTGCCTGATACCATGTATGGGAGCATTGGGGAGGTTCCCAATATGTTTCATCTGTGAATCCACTTGATGCCTTACCTGGTACTCCTGGGTGGTGTCTGGATACAGCAAATTCCACCTTTCAATTCCCAGGGCACTTCCCTCTTTACCCCATGTAGTCATCAGAACTTTGTCTTCCAAGAATTTGCTACAGCAGCTGTGCACAGCTTATGGGTTGTGCTTAGTTTGCTCATGCACAGTGCTTACTGTAGCCTCTGATGTTTTCTCTTCTCCTTTCAATTACATTTAGATTTCCAAAAACCTTCTCATACCACTTTACATTCTGTTACCATTTTCTGATTTCCTTTCTTCTTGAACTACAAATCTACCCTTCTCATACCACTTTACTTTCTGTTACCATTTTCTGATTTCCTTTCTTCTTGAACTACAAATCTACCCTTCTCATACCACTTTACTTTCTGTTACCATTTTTGTGATTCCCTTTGTTCTTAAACTACAAATTCCAGTAGCTAAAGCTAATGGTAAGAAATGCTGGAAGTTACAGCCCAGCATCTGGAGATCGACATGGTTCCCATTGCTGCTTCAAATGTGTCTGTTGATAGTGTGTCTTCTCTGCTGTCTGTTTTCATGATTCTCTTTAGTATGATTTTGGCTTAATCTACTCCACAGAAGCCTTTCTTACCATGTTTTTCTCAACTTCCACTTTACAACACATTTCACTGATACAGCTCAGTCCAGTTTCTCCTCTTAATATTGTTGCTTGTATTTGACTATTTCTAGTAAATTCCCTGTTCTTCTTACCTACCGTATTTTCCAGCATATAAGACAACTGGGCATATAAGACGACCCCCAACTTTTCCAGTTAAAATATAGAGTTTGGGATGTACTCACTGTATAAGACTACCCCTCTTCCAATGAACACCAAATAAAAATTAAAAAAACATCAGATTTGATTTCAGTGTGATAATTTAAATTCAAACGCTTATGACATGCAGGTACTTAGCAGGAAACCTTGTTGTATACAAAGCCTGCTTGGATTGGTCATCTCTACCTCCTGCCCAGTGCTCCCTGTCTCCAAGACTATCAGAGAAGTAGCTGCTTTCATACGATGACCGCATATGGTGGGGATGCGGCCGCTGCCGTTTTTTAGCTCCCCCCACCATATGCGGCGACCGCAGATTCTGCAGTCCAGCTCGGAAGTTTCAGCACAAGCCCTATAATATGACACCCGGCGTATAAGACGACCCCCAACTTTTGAAAAGATTTTGCTGGGTTAAAAAGTAGTCTTATACACCAGAAAATACAGTATTTACTCCCCAGCTGCTTAGCCCACCAATTTTCTCACTCTAGACATACTCCTCTTCTGGTTGTTATAATGTTAAAGCCTGTAGTTCAGTAGTAGATCACATATTTGCATGCAGGATGTCTCAGTTTCAGCCCCTAGCCTCTCCAGATAAGGCTAGCAAAAACCCCTTCCTGAAACCCTGGAGAGCAGCTGCCAGTCACTGAAATGATACTGAGATGAACCACTTGTCTGACTTGGGACAGAGCAGTTTCCTCTGCTCCTGTATTCAGCTGTGTTTTCCAGAATTATGTGGGTTAATGTAGATGAGTCAAGGTGGCATTTGAGCAAGACAAACTCTGGCTACATCTGAAGCTCACTGATAACCTTGGGCAAGTCACTGTCTCTCAGTTTAATCTTTTCCTGGGGTTTTATAAATATAAAACATGAAGAAAATAATTGTGTTCAGTGCTCTGAACATTTTAGAAGAAGAGCAGGATACAGATATCCTAAACAAATAACTCAATCTTATAAATAATCATTGATATATCTTTACGAATTGCTGTCAGTTTAATTGAAATGGAAGTCTTTATTCCCTACCTCTCCACAACCTCATACTTTTTTAGTACTGAAAGCAATACTTCTTCCCTCTTACTGGTATATTTTCATCCTTTGCTCCTTTTATACCTGCCCAGTTTCTTGTTACTACTGTAATCTTGCTTTTCCAAGAACTTCTTTTTCCTTCAGAACAGAAGAGACACATACTGAATAGTTTGCAATGGAATCCACAAGAAAAAGGGTGGAGATGTGTCTCCAAGTGCTCTGTAGAAAGCCTTTATTTCTTATTTTGATATAAAATTAACTTTATTTTGATATACGCCCAACTTCAGCCTGTATAATTATTTCAGTGGCCATCCACAGGGGCTGTGTAAAAATGAATACAAATATAAGTGACAAATTAAAAATCAAAAGTACAAAACATAATATCTGTATAAAACATCATAATGCATTGTAATTTTTTCTATATGGTTCCAAGCCTATACATTCCAATATGTGAAACTAGCCACAAAAATTTCTGGAGCTGAAATTCTCATTCCATTAGCTGGACCAATGAAAAGCTAGAGAACAGCCTTAAGGGTGTGTGTGTGTGTGTGTGTGTGTGTGTGTGTGTGTATATATATATATATATATATATGATCAGGAAGGTTTAATCTACACTACAATTTGACACTGTTTTAACTGCTATGGCTTAGTGCTGTGAAATTCTGGGATTCCATAAGATGGAGTCATGGCAGTTAAAGCAATGTCAGACTACATTACTTCTGAAGCACAGATTAGACTGAAGAAAGGGAGGCACCCTTCTTTGGAGCACCCTTGCAAAAATATTTTTCACCTTACTTCCATAACTTCTTAGTGAAACTCCCATGATCTCCTGCTGCCCTGTTAGGTGGCAAAAATGAGTAATCACCCTTCTTGAACTAGCAAACATCCATGCTTAATTGTTATAGTATTGTTACAGTAGCATATAATAGCCTCATATTTTTAACATTAATTTTTCTAGTTAACAATGATTTGTAGAAGTTATGCATTTGTTCAAAAGTTTAGACTGCAAGAGTGACCCTGCTCAGGTCTGAAATAATGCTTACACGCTTCTCCATAAAACATTCATCGTTTATGGAAAATGTTGAATATTGGGGGATTTTAGAAGAGTTATTTAAACTCTAGGCTATCTAAACATTCAGCAACAAACAGATGGAAAACTATGAGACATAAAATGTAACTAGACTCTCCTATGCTCCAGACGGAGTTTAAATATAAGTAAAAACATAAAACAGATGAACACTTTTTCAGCACTAAAAGTGTCTAATGGCAAAAGATGAATATTAGGCTGACTGAGTGAAATGACAAAGTAAGATAGATTCTAGACATACCAAAGTAAAGGAACAGAAAAAGAAATTGATACCAAATAATCTCTTAATGCTTAAACCCAGAATTTAGAAAGTTACTTCAAATAAGAATGACTGTTGTGGCATGTTAAAGCCAATGAGCACCATTACAAATGATGCTTTAGGTCCCATATACTACTGCTTGCTTAGAGATGGCTTACTTATAGTTAGATTCAGGATGTCATACTCATTCTTTGTAAAAGTACAGTTTCAGGTACATCTTAAGTTAAAAGAACTACACGCAAGTATAGGTTATACAAATTTATGGGTTTTCTATTACTTTATACCTTAAGAAGTTAGAAATTGAACTGATTATAGATGCAACTTTATAATGGGGATTTTTGACATTCAGAATAACCTTTTTCAAAAGGTTCTCATATTTATTTGTTGACAGGTTTACAGGATGGATAAGTATGATTTCTTTGAATATATTTATACTTAGTGTATACACTATTGAGCATTTAAAATTTATCTTTCTATGTTAAGACTGAACCGATTCCAATTGGTGAACTTAATATAAAGAAGCATATTGCTGAACACATAATGCTGCTTTTGTGTGTTAATGAAAAGAACATGAGGGAAATAAGACCTTTGAGTTAAGCATTATACATATGAAACAGTAGCTGACTATATTTATTACAGTGGCAAATTCTGAATATGTATGGCTATTAAGCAACATACTGACATTTACTTTCCATCGAATGGGGAAAGATTGTCATAAAATGGGAGTGCGTTTTTAAGTTTTCCAGAACTCTTCATAAGGCTAGTTATTAAGCAAGATGGAAGGGGATGGCCAAGCTGGAATAAGAAAGCCACAACATTTGAAGACTAAAACAGTTTTAAAATTGATTCGAGGCAGTTACATAGGCGGGTTACAGACCGCCTGTTTGGGGCGGCCTGCACCCACCCCTTTCCCCGCTGTATCGGGGCCTCAGCTGCCAGACCGGCAGCCTCCAAAGCCCAAATCCACCGTTTTGCAGGCCGCTTCCCCGCGGCCTGGAAAGGGGTGTCCTTGGGGCTTCAAGCCCCAAGGACACTCGGTGACGGCGGGGAGGGGAGAAAGGGGCCACTTGGCCCCTTTCTCCTCTGTGTCACTGGCGCAGCCATGTAAAGGCTGCGCCCAGTGACGCAAACCCCAGAAGGAGCTCCGTTTCAGAGCTCCTTCTTGCACCGCGGAAAGGGCACTCTAGGCTCCCTCGCGCGGCACAAAGATGTCATGTCTGCGCTGCCTCGTTTGGAGGCAGCACGGTCGTGACGTCGTAATGGCGGCGGCCGTGTGGAACAGCCGCCGCCATTTTGTACAGACTGGGTCCGTATTAGGGTTAGGGGCGTCAGGAAGTGACGCCTAGCACCATTACAATTGATGGTTTTGTCTAATAGTTTAAAATGTCAAAGGAGTTTTTTGAAAATAATATTATTTCATGGATTTGTAACAAGCACGAGTAAAACATAAAACAGATGAACACTTTTTAAGCACTAAAAGTGTCTAATGGCAAAAAGATGAATATTAAGCTCACTGAGTGAAATGGCAAAGTAAGATAGCTTCCAGACATACCAAAGTAAAGGAACAGAAAAAGAAATTGATATCAAATAAACTCTTAATGCTTAAACAATCAGGACCTGGACAGGGTGGGGACACCAATTTGGAATGGAAGACCCAGGTAGATGCACATCATAGAACATGAGATAGCCATAACTCTGTTTTTTTAAAAATAAGTTGGAGATTTCATCATTGAGTAGCTACTGGTTGGCAGTATTTAGAGTGCATCAACACTGCACAGTAAAAGTAATTTGATACTACTGTAACTGCCATGGCTCCATCCCAAGGAATCTGATCATTTATATTTTGGTGAGAGACCAAATTTTCTGCTAGAGGTTCTGTGCACTTCTCTGAATTACATTACTACAGCTCACCAGCAGAGATTTCAAATAAACTCCTTGCAAAACTATTAATTCCAGGATGTGGGATACAGCCGTGGCAGTTAAAGTGGGATCACACTACTATAACCATGTAGTGTAGATGCACTCTTGTATCTCAATTTACTAATCTAAGGGAATCATGAGCCTTTTTATGTATTTTATGTATGTACAGTGCTGTGTAAATCTACAGCAATATATAAATAAAGCATAATAATATAATAATAATCTGTCTTCCTGCTTCCTTTCAACCCTGAGCAATCAAACCTGTGGAAGTTCTTAATTACCAGGCAAGATATTAAACTGCAGCTTGAAGATGGTTTAAAATAAAGTACTGTATTTGCTTGTTCCAAAACTGCTAACCATACTTTTCCAATTCACCCAAAAGGCAAACTGGGGTAGATTCAAGACTTCTTATTTTAATTAGTATTTCCACAAAAGAAGGTATGAATAGGATGTATATATATAAAATTTATTCGGTCATTGACCAGCAAGGAATAGGATGTATGTACCTGTTGTGTACATCTCTGCTCACTTGTTTTTGTCAGGCAAAAGCTAATCTTTTTTTTTTAAGTACTGTATATGTGTGTGTTGTGTGAGTATTTCTGCAAGAATCTGAATACCATGTACTTTAACCGCTTTAATTTAAAAAAAAAATTTTTTTTTAACTCTTTTCTTACTGGAAAAGTTTCATGTACCCTCTCATTATTTTGTACACTTACTCTGCATACTTTATGGTTATATCTTCTTCAAAATGTGAAGATCAAAAGATCTACAGGGATGCCCCTGTTTATACGGGGATAATTTAATGTAATGCCAATTCTTGTCAAAACTCATAGTTGACATTTTTGCTGACAGACTGTTAAACCTTAGACTGTGGGATATGCTATTCCAAATACAAGAGTGTCACTGATCATGAAAGATCAGTATATTTGAACATTTCATGATCTCCTTTTAATGTTTTTCTTCACAGAGTCAAAAATAGTTGTTAAGCCATCTAAAAAAGGAACAGGTTTGGTCTCAAAAACAATAGACTGGTGATCTTCTGGAGTTATTTCACCTTTGCTGTTTTACACATGTGGTATAGAATACTTTATAGAAGGTGCTAGCTGTACAAATACAGGGAAACAATAAAAAATGTTTTCGTAAGCTGGTAGGAGCCAGATTCATAACCATCCGTCACTTGCTTGGGCAAGTAGCTGATAAACTTCGTAACAAACAGTGTGTCCCTGTATCTTGACTGGTGAAAATGAGATTCTTTCACTGATTGATGTGAGTGGAGAGGCTTGTAAAAATGCATTTCCAGCTGATTAGTTCAGAAGATGTCAATCTCACACAGTTTTATGACCTGCAGTCTACATTCCAGATGTACATTTGCTTTTTATAAAGTACAGTAACAAAGATGAATGACTAAATCTGAGCATTCCGCCTTGGCAATACGTATTTCCTGCACAACAACATAGGTGTGTAAAAGCAAAGAAGGCAACCTCTTCTCCATTGCCTCTTTCAAAGTACATCTTTTAACAGTTAGCATAGTAGATACTAGATACCAAATGTTGGTACTTTAGAATTTGGTACTTTAGAAACTTAAGAGCAAAGGTGTTTAAAAATAGAGAATTATACTTTTAGTAACAGACAAAGCAAATGAGAAGAACAGTTTTAAAAATAGACAATTATACTTCTAGTAACAGACAACACAAATGAGATGAATAGTTTGACTTTTATAAAACTAGGAGATATTTTGAATTCGGAAAGCATTACTTAAATTGCATTTAAGGCGTAGGTGATAATTACACCTGCATCATAGTATGTATGAATGATTGTGCATATAATGTAAAATTTTATGAATTTATTTATTTCTTTAAAAGATGCATTTATTTTCTTGGCAGAGGAAATGGATGTTGGCAGTGCTACTAAAAATGGTTCCAATGGAGTTCATGCATTTTTTTTCTTGAATGGGATTGTTTGCAGCTCTTAATGGTAAATGTGAGCAGAGCATCCAAGAGACACACATAAATAGAAATAGCCAAAATTTTGTTTGGTTAGAGCTGAACAGTGTAACTGTAGCATAGAGAAGGAATCAAACACTGGATGAATTGTCAGCCAAAGAATCTGCTCAACCCTTGTCTATCTGCTGGAGACACACTGTGGGATCGCAAGATAAAGGCATTATGGACATAAACCACCTGAGGGTTTAAAAAGATCCTGTGGTCTCCAACCGGAGCATGTTGCTATAAACCTTCACCCTGAAGATAAGGCAGAAAAGAGCACAATGGGTGCAGGGATCCCTCGGCCCTTTTGGGAACCAGACAGACTTCCAACAGAAGAATTAGCAAACTGCAAGTGGCTATAAACAGACAATTTTTGTGTGGTGTGCATATCTGCAACCTATTTTATGTTAAATTTCCAGGACTCAAGGCTTCTGAAAAAAGCAAATCATTCTATTTTGCCAGGAAAGGGGTAGATGGGAAGTCTGAAAGGTGTTGAGCTCTGGGGAATTATGGTGTTCAAAAACACCCTTGCGTGCATGAAGTTTGGAGCCATACTTTGACCATCCCCACCTTAAGGAAATCCCTAGTATTCATAGATGGCTATCCTCCACCCCTGAAGTTTCCCAGTGCCCCAAATGCTGAACAGTTACTGAAGTGCAAAATGAACAAAAGCAGTGATAAATCTGCAATACACTAGATTGCTAAAGGACAATACAGAAGTGGACTCAAAGGGTGAGAGAATGGA
This sequence comes from Sceloporus undulatus, assembly GCF_019175285.1. NCBI lineage: Eukaryota > Metazoa > Chordata > Lepidosauria > Squamata > Phrynosomatidae > Sceloporus > Sceloporus undulatus. Next base: position 130,270,722 of record NC_056526.1, on the reverse strand, counting down.
CAACAGTATTCGTGACAGTGTAAAACTGTGGCACAACCAGGGAACAGTTTTTGTTCCCCACCTAGACGAGGTCAGATTTGGAAGTGCAACCCCACTTCCTTGCCAAGCCAAAGATTTCCCCAACACCACACAACCCATACTGTGTGATCAAGAAATGGGGGAGAAATCCACCTTCCTTAGTTCTGTGCCTGCATGGGGGCACAAACTGAGGGCTTCAAGATAAGCTGAGAACTGTCCATGTCAGACTGTTTATATTACAGGTTCATGTGACATTTTTAAAATGTATCTCTTGACAGATATAACAAATACCTTTCGGAAATTGTATCTGCACTAGATTGGAAAGATGGAGAATGGAGTGCTGAATAGCCATACACACACACAAAGTGACAATTTGCAAATGCTTAATTAGTCTGCTTTTTAATACTTTGATGGGGATAGTTAATGTGGATTATATACTGTATTTTAATTGTGGTAGCAAATTTTGTTCACTGCTTAGAAATTTTAATAATGAACATTGGTATATAAATATTTTTTAAAAATAATTAATTATATTTCAAACATGTGTAAGAACTACTTGGTTTTCAGCATTCCAGGAAAGATATAGAGGAATACGTCTTTCAAATCAACATGCACCCTATGGTTTTTCCATTAATTTTTATTGAATGCACTTACCATTATAATTAGTGTCCCAAATGACTCTTTAAAAATGGGAGATGAAAAGTAATTTGCTCTTAGTTTAAGGAGCTAGTGAAAAGAAAATGGAAGAAAACAAATAGGTGTGGGTTGTTCTTGCACACATATACTCCTGGGATTTCAGCCCTGGTATAAAATCTCTTAAGAGCAAACTAATTAAATGGCCTTTTAAATTAGTGATGGCTCAAAACTCTAAAAACAGTGAGGTTATTGTAACCCTGATGTGGTAAATAAAACTTTACTCAAAATATTTGTTATGTAGACAAAATAGACACTACAACTGGGGAAACTGGCCAAGGGTCAAAGTTACAGCAGACAATAGGCTGTTGTACTTTCTTCCTCCCATTTGCTTTAAAATTGTTCCTAAACTGTTCTTCGTTTGGTTGTTGTTTCAAGAAACATTGATTTAATTGTGTTTTAATGGTATGGCATTACATTTTTAGCTCTATTTGTTCTTCCACTAACAGAAAGGAAGTTAAAAACACCTATTTGATCCGCCTTCCTTATTTTTATTTTTATTTTTGTTCTTTTTAAAACTTTTAAATATGATTTCACTAACTTGGGTCCTTAGATCTTAAGATGATAAGGCAGCCCTGGCTACTTTAATTCCTGGGGGGTGGGATCCTTTATTGCTCTTTCTGTGGAAGTTTGGAAGTCTGAGGAAGTAAGTCTCTGTTCAGAATCCTGTGGCATTCAGTTACTATGAAGAAGTGAAAAGTGAGAAAGAAAAGGTGAGATCTGCACTAGTCTTCCAAGTCTACTAAATAGGTAGACACAAACATGTGAAAAGCACAGGACCTACACGTGCAATAAGATTGTGTCTTAGAGATGTCAAGTCAATTCCACATGTTGTTTTCTTTGTCCAGTGTATTGGGAAAGAAACTGCTTTTAATTACAATTTAGGTGATACTAAATGGGAAAATATGAAACAAAAAGAAAAAAAAGATAATTAGAGTGAAGTGATAGAAAAGAATGGAGAAGAATGAGGATGGGGCTTGAAGGTATAACATAGATAAGGTTTAGGGCTTTGGAAAGGCAGTTAATTTCATTGAATATTCCTTTCACCTCCTTACAGCTGGTCTGAGAACTCTAGTGTGAAATATTAATCACAGTAATGTGCAAATCACATTACTGAATGAAAATGACTTGTTCAAAAGTGGTTTCAGTATATTATTTATTATATGATTAAATAGATACTCTCTCACAAATAAATTTGAGTGTGTAATGTCCTTTCATAGATCATGGTCTGATGCTGGATTTCTGCTTGCAGAAGACTCGAATCTGCTGCAGTTGGGAGGCAGCTGAACTTCCTTGCTCCCTTATGCAGGCTCCCTTCCTTGGTGCTTACCAAAAACCTGCTCTAGAGGCCTCAGAATCTACCTAGACCCAATTTTAAGGATGCTGCAAAAACTACAGAGCACAGAGGCATGGAAGGAAATTCCCTGGTGCTGCCTTGTCAACACAACATTCAGTTCAGGCCATGTGATATAATTTGGAGAGAGGAAACTCTCAGAAACAATAAGATAAATATGTAACTCCTTTATCCATATTGATTACATATGAAATCTTAAATGTAGGACTGACAGACATTTCTTTTGGGGTGGGATGCAAATGGGAAAGAAGGAATCAATATTGAATAGATAAGTAAATTTCTATCTTAGAAAACATTATGTAGACTTCTTTCTACATCAAATAGCCAGAAAACTACCAGGTATCCTTTCTAAGTAAGAATTATTACTTACCAGCTCATGCATTTGAGAACTGATGGCTTTTGAATCACATCATGTTTGAATATGCTATATTCATATATGCACTATATGTGCAGTGAGCACACAATGGCTGGGATCCTGATAACTTTGCCATGCTGGCAGAGATGAAAGTGACTATTTGGGAAGGGAGTAGCAATTGCAAGAAGGAAAGAGCACCAGTTGTGACAGAAGGATAAGGCTACCAGGTTCAGGCCTGCTGTTTCCTAATGCTTGGCTTTGTGAATAGTGGAGGAGTGTCCATAGAGTGAAGGTAGTATGGAAGCATGTGGCTTCTTCAATTACCAGTCTCGTGGCCACACACACAGAAGCTCCCTGGAAACCCACCCACCCAAAAAAAGGCCAGTGAATTTGCAATTTGTATTGTGCATTTCTTGATATGGTCAGCTGACTAATCAATAAACTTGGACCCACATCCTCATGCCCCCACCACTGCTACCTCTGTGTGTGAGTGCTTAGAAAGTCAAACTGCATATGTAATGGACCACTGTAGGGTTCCAACCAGCCTGTTTATATCAATTAGCATTCATCATTACTTGATCTGCATTAAGATACAGTTTGCTGAATGGAGATTGTTTTCCCAGATACAGTATTTATTTTCCTGGGGGAAAGTGGGTGCCATTACCTATGCCTGTAGCAACATAGCCTTCTTCTAAAGAAAAAAGAATCCATCTCCATAAATGTTCTTAAATATTTAAACCTTTCTTGCGGTTGAAATGCTTTGAATAGTCTTGAAGAGGCAGCCAAGCTGGAGTTACCTAGTTCTCTTTACTAGAAAACTAAATAACCTCACATAAAAGCTACTTTAAACCTCCCTTGAAAATTATTTAATATTTATAAATCAACCATATGTGTTCTAGTTATATCTGGGCTGGCACTGAAATGAAATTTTGCAGCAGTTGGAAATCTGGTACATTTTGAACATGTCAATTTGCAGCAGCACTCACATCAATTCACAAAATTTGTGGGCACTTCGTTAGTGTGTCAGCATCTGAAATAAATCTCACATTCATTGTGATTTTTGGAACTTCATTCTATAGAATGAAAGTTCAATAGAATGAAGGCTAGATTATGCCTACAAAATGCATGCTTTTTGGTAAAATGTGAATTTCAAGCGCTGCTGATTGTATTTCAGCAATCAGGGGGATTCTTTTGTCTTCATCTGTGCTCTTATTTATTACACTTGAAGTTCTTTTACATAATTGAATTGTATAACGCTGAAGGAAAAATACCAATCAATACCAACCAACATGGCCTAGAGCAGTACTAAGTTATATATGTGAATGGCAGAAAGCCACATTGTTATTCTTGTTGGTTTTGGTTTATTTTTTATTAACTTTTAAAACAAAAAATCCCATGCAAACCAGAAAACATATTTAAAAACATAGCCTTACGCTAATCTACAAATCTAACCCTGAACTAAACTAAATCAACCCCTAACCCCCAACATATTCCCACATGTAAATCTAAAGCAGTTAACACAGCAGAGAATGACCACTAACCCAATTAACACATGTAATACAGACTACAATTGACTTCCCACTTCCCAAATCTAACAAATTTATATATTCTCTATAATACTAACTTATTTTTATTTTACCTCTGACCCAAAAGAAAAAAGTTGCTTCAAGTCTCCAATCTGACAATAGTCTTTCCTTCTTTCTTCTTCAGATAAAACAGGAATCATCTCCATTCTTTTAAGAAATTATCAAATGATTTTTCTTTAATCAACATCTCCAATTTGTCCAGCTCAACCAGCTCAAAAACTTTAACAGTCCAATCTTCTTTAGTGGGAAGATAGCCAGTTTTCCAGTTTTGAGCATCTAGCTGCTATAATCATGCATCACTTTATAATTTATATCTTTAAATTTCTCCGTTGATATGCCCTACAGAAATAGCTCTAGTGAACTCAATTCTACATTTAAATACATTTTTAATAAACTTTTGTATTTCCCTCCAATAACTTTTCATTTTATCACAGAACCACTATATGTGGTAAAATATACCTTTACATGAACCACATTTCCAACATTTATTATTAAAACCTTTATACATCTTTGCCAGTCTTTGTCATTTTTCTTGTTGTTTAAAAGATTCGTAATCTATTGTTCCACTTCAGTATACAAGCATTCAACACATCTTACATCAAACATTTAAACAAAAAAAAGTTTACTACAGTAATATTATTATTAAAAACAGTACACCTAAATTGTACTGGGAAAGACTACATTACTCTTAATAATAAGTATTCTGTACTGACTAGAAAATGTATCTAGTATTCTTTATAGCTAGAATAACTTGTGGCAGCATGTTGAGACATTTTTTAAATTCTGAAAAGTATGAAAAACTTTAGAGTGAGAATTTTATCTGAGTAGTGATAATCTGTTATATTTAGCACTGACATATATTGGGGGAAGGGCTATATTTCAGTGATAGTACCCAGGCTTTGAATGCAGAAATTCCTGGGCTCAGTCAGTCTCCAGAATCTCTAAGAAGGTAGAATCTCTTGTCTGACACTCTAGAGAGCCATTGCCATTCCATGTAGACAACATGTGTTCCTAAATTTTGAAACTGCTATTTCATGTAGATTTTAGGTTGGACTTAGTTTTCCAGTTGGACCCTACTGAAATTCCTTTTCCTTCACCAACAGTTGTCCCTCATTATGTACAAAGGACTGTGTCTTTTCTATAACACTGATTTGATCTTCGAAAAAAAAGTAATATTCTTCAACTCAAAATCATTGTTTTTTGTTATTGACCCGCTGAGTATTGTGAAATAATTCTTAAAGTACTGTCCTTCTGGACCCTTCTACAGATAACAAAAAATGTGGGACCTCTAGTCCCATTGTTTTTTGTGGGCATGCAACATGCGTAGAGTCACATGCACATGCATCCATTAAAAACAACGGGTGTCCACAGAAGCTCACTGTACTGGAATTCACATGGAATTATTTGAAGTTATCATTTTGCTTCCAATTTATATTAGTGTGTGCTAATTATATTAGTGTAGTTGTTTCCAAATCTAAATTAGCATGGTATTCTCTACCTGAGCCCTCTGTATACTGCTGCTTTCCTTCAGGCATTGTTTCTTTTCAGACAGTCTTGTTTTTTTGGCTTGTCTCTATCCAGGTCTCTGTTACTTGGCTTTAAAAAAACCTCTAAATTCTTACCTTCATAGTACCATATAGTGAAATATAGAGAGCAAAAAGCTGACTCATTCAGATATTGATTTATAGGTTATATTCTTCATCTTTCTTCTTTGGTGCATTGCAGAGCAACATATATACTGTTTCCAAATGGTTCCCATCCACAACTGCTCAGACCCTGTTTGGCTTGAACATAGTGTTGCCACTATATATGCATACAACGTTCATAGCATCTACCTTTAAAAGAGAAATGGTACAATAATATGCAGTGGATAGGGCAGCACGTGCTAGATGCTTAATATGCCCATAAGTCTCCCACTAAATCAGGAATCAAATGTTTCTGTTGAGAAAATCACAGCTACCGTTGATATCATTGTAGCATTCCTGTTGACATAGAATCATAGAGTTGGAAGAGACCACAAGGGCCATCCAGTCCAACCCTCTGCCATGCAGGAACTCTCAATCAAAGCATCCCCGACAGATGGCCATCCAGCCTCTGCTTGAACACCTCCAAGGAGGGAGATTCCACTACACTCCGAGGGAATTTGTTCCACTGTCGAACAGCCCTTACTGTCAGGAAGTTCTTCCTAATGTTGAGGTGGAATCTCTTAACATCATTGCAGCATATCTCTGTAGGAAATCTTATTTCTAGTATTGTGAGACAGACTCAAGTGAGGTTGGACACATGCCTCTCCTGTGCTGAACATTACTGGTTTCCATAATTTCCCCCAAAATACATACAACTACTTGTGCAAAAAGTGCTTGTTTCTAGTAACATGCTTAAAATAACAGCCTCCTATGGCTTTAAACCAACGTTTCAGTACTGTATTTCCACAGATAGTCACTTCATCCACATAATGATTTATTTCAAGGATGCTGGGAATACTTGACTTAGCTACCATATATACTTGTCAATAAGTCGAAAAATTTATGACAAAAAAGTAACCCCATAATCCAGGGTCAATTTATGGACAGTAATACTGCTCAGGAAGAAGTGCCACCCAACACCCCATTCCCCTTACCTCAGCAGCTGCTGCTCAGCCAAGAACAGTTTGTGAGTGTCCCTCTTTCCCAGGGAGCAAGGGAAACAGCCAGTTGGTTTGCAAGGCATGCATGTGTGTGTGGATGTGTGTCCCTCCTTCCCAGGAAACAGAGAAAGAGCTGGCTGATTTGCAATGAGAAAGTGCATGGCGGGGGGGGGGGGGCTTTGTCATTTACATCCTTTCTTACATATCACTAAATTACACCCTCGACCTATCCACAGGTCATATCAAAATCCAACATTTTGCCCCCAAAACCTGCCCTCAACATATATATGAGGTTGACTTGTGCACAAGTATATATGGTATACCTGGGGAAAAAATTGTTTACTTTCTTCTCATCCATGAAGTGTGATAAATGGCCCTAAGGACCAAGGGTGTCTAACATTAGACCCCTTAAAGTCATCCACTCGCACAGTTGGATCTTGGTTTGTGCAGCAATATATCAGTGGGGGACAGAATGAGAGAATAGCTACTATTTGCAGTAGGTGCTTTCTCTATGGAAAATGAAATAAACACATGCAGGTGATGAAAAGACCTCATAAATCATTAATATCTGAGACAGTCTAGTACTGGGATAAGCTATACCAGTGATTCCCAAACTCTGGTCCTTCTGGTGTTTTGGACTTCAGCTCCCAGAAGCCTCGGCCATGTTGGCCATCTGAGATTCTGGGAGCCAAAGTGCAAAACAACTGAAATGCCAGTGTTTGGAGATCACTTATCTATATGCTGGTTACTGTTCAGCAGCAGTGATATATGAATTAGGGCTGCTTGTCTCTATTCCAGGTGTGTTCTCATTCTGCAGTTGTTTATGCAGGAAACATTCAGCCTCTCAAATGATTTCAGCCATATGAGGGGTTGACTGGAGCCACATCTTCTGTCCATTCCAGAAGATCTAAATCAAATGAGGAGTCTACTTGTGTAGAGCACATTTCCTCGGTATAGACCTTATAACACATGGGTGGCGATGGGGCCAGGCCAACAGTCATTCATGGCTGGAACCAGAAGATGCAGACTCTGTCTCTCCTGGTGCAAGTAGTCATAACTGAGTGTCCCATAATGTCTGACAGTTGCTAAAAGTGAGGATTGGATGTCCCTTTTCAATTTTGCTATTGCTCTGTGAATTGTTTCTTCCCCATTTTCTACTGCAGACAGGGAGAATTTCATAATCAGTCCTAGTCAATCCATTCCCTTTCAGTTTTCAGTCCCAGACTCGTAAATGTAACTGAAAAAAGAGTATTGCTTTTGATGGTTGATATGTACACTTGGAAAATAAACTAGTTTTCAGGCCTTCTCTTACGTGTTACACAATGGGAATATTTTGAAATTATATATTAGAATGAATATGATTTTGTGTACACATTAGTTTTTTGTGTTTGCCCCACTCTGTGTTTACTTTGTTTAGCAATTAAAACATTTATTTGAAATTTTAAAATTAAATTATGGAATTTTAATTTGCAACTGGGATCTAATTCCACATCGCTATCAAACTATTGCAGAGGGCCTGAAGTAAACTTCTTTAACAAGTTTTAAATTCTGATTTTAAATTATTACTTGCACTGTAAAAATTGCTGACTGTGACAATCGTCCTTATTTACTCACTAAGAGCAAAAGAATAGGAAGAAGTATTGCTCCTTTTCGTTTGGCTTTTTTTTTGCCTGTAGATGGATTAATTGACTGCATGGATCCTGACTGCTGTTTGCAGAGTTCCTGTCAAACCCAACCCTACTGTCGTGGATTGCCTGACCCACAAGATATCATTAGCCAAAGCCAGCAATCACCATCTCAGCAAGCTGCTAAATCTTTTTATGATCGAATCAGTTTTCTTATAGGACCGGACAGCACCCATGTCATTCCTGGGGAAAGCCCCTTCAATAAAAGGTGACTGCATCATTACTGTATGAAATATAAAGTAATACATAAAAAGTCTTATTATCATTCCTACTTCTAGATTCTGTTTTCAGAATCATTGGGAAATAGCAACATTTGAGACTTGGTCTAATTTAATTATTATGTGTCTCTTCTCTACAAAATTTCAGACAGTGGTGTTGCTTTACTGGCTTTTACATTGTATGATGTCTAGATACTAACAGGGCATTCTGTTAAGGATTATATAAATCTTCATTGACCCAGCTGATTTGGGTTAGCACAGTTGGAAGTGTATCAAAGTGATGAAAATGCCTCAGAAGGGAAGGCAGTGATGTACTTCTGAAGCTCAGCTCAGTAAATAATATAAATTATGAATTAATGTAATAGAACTGTTAACTGCATGACAGTATGATTGCATAAGCTGTTTGCCTGGTACTTTGTAGAGCAGTTATATACCTGGAAATAAGCTAGTAACTGAAAGCAGGTGTCCTGTTCCTTACTGAGTGAAAGTAGATGATTTACGCTGGATCTCCTGTGTCTGCAGTAATTTGGCTGCATTAATGTAGTTGGGCACAGCAGTTGATTAAAAGTTGTTGCACAAATGTTCCTTATTACTCCTTTAAATTCTGTATTTTGCAGCCCCTGCAGGTTTATAGATTGCCTAAAAATTAATTGGCAAAATACTTTCCTTTAGGGAAGTGCAAAAGATAGAAGATTTAAATGAAGAGCCTTGAGTTTATAATTTTAAAACATCATTGCTAATTTATTAATTTTGAACACTGATCTAAAATGCTTTGGTTGCAATTCAGAAAGCTTCTTTATGTGCAATCAAGATTTTCCATGGTTGTGGATACTATCCATGCAACATCCTCTCCTCATAAACTGCTTTCAAAATTGATGGGATTTAAAATGATTCGTACTGCAGCATAGTGCTGCTGTTTGGAAAATAGAATAAAAATTTTGCTGCATATTGGAGATGCTCCTTACATTTCCCAAAACTTGGTCAATGACATAGAAGTAATTCTCTTTATCCTAGTGAAGCTTACCACCAGTGATTGTGGTTGTGGTTGCAGACCTAGCAAATAAAATATAATAATTGAGAGCTGTAGGGCACTAATGAAGGCAAAAGCCTCACTGAAATCATTGAGACTTCTGAATAAATAGATGTTATGTTGTACTGAAAATAGCCAGAAAAAAATTGCAACTATTGCTTATGGGCAAACCTGGAATTGCCACTGAGTGTACATTCAGCAAAAAACCATGCTGCTGTATTTGTATGAAACACTATTCATTTTGGCCACATTCAGACTTTGCATAATTACATGTACACTTTAAAACTAGCCAGTGTACATGATTTGGTACTATGGTGTGCATTCTAATCAAATGTTCTAATATTGTATCTTTATCTGCAGTCTTGCATCTGTCATAAGGGGCCAGGTATTAACAGCAGACGGAACACCATTAATTGGAGTTAATGTTTCCTTCTTACACTATCCAGACTATGGGTACACGATCACTCGTCAAGATGGAATGTAAGTTCACTGCCATGCAGTCGGAGATTGTAGTATGGAAAATATTAATTGTAAGAAGGAGAACAAAAGTTGTTTGGTGAAGTACTAATATTTATAGGGAGAGAAAATGTTGATCTCCACCACTTTAGACTGTAATGCTAAATATATGGCAGATTTTGAAAGCATATTATGTTATATCAGGAAATGTGCTTGTATAAAGAAAAATGCACATATCTTTAGGCACTGTGGTTAAGTAGAATTTAACCAAATTATGGGTATACAGGCAAGAAGGGATTAAATATAAAATGTTTCTGTTTATGGACAGAATGTAAATGTAATATGTCTTACTTGATAACCATTTGATTTAATTAGGTTTGACTTGGTGGCAAACGGTGGTGCATCTTTAACTCTGGTGTTTGAACGATCACCATTCCTCACTCAGTACCACACGGTCTGGATTCCATGGAATGTCTTTTATGTTATGGACACTCTAGTCATGAAGAAGGAGGAGAATGACATACCTAGTTGTGATCTGAGTGGATTTGTGAGACCAAATCCTGTCATTGTATCATCACCTTTATCTACCTTGTTCAGGATTTCTCCTGAGGACAGTCCTATTATTCCTGAAACACAGGTACAATTCCATCACTTTCAAAATAATTGTTTTACAGGGAAAGAAACTCAATTTGTTGTAGTAGATCTTCTTGTAAGCAAATTTATTCCTAATGATTGTCCTTAAAAGTGCTTTGTATTTTTAGTTGCCAGTGCCAGTAAGGATAATTATGGTTTAACAAAAAGGACACTGAATACTCACAAGGACAATATCCCCAAACTTTAGACACATTGTTAGATAGGGATGACTTCTTCACAGAGTATCTCTCAAATTATACCTCTTTAATTTATATTTCTGCAATTATCTGGAACAGTGGAATTGGGAGGTGTGTTACAAATTGGTAAACTGCTGGTGTGTCTAGATCAGTCACCTCTTGTGAAACATTTGAGGGGAAAAGCTATGTATCAGTCTGAGGAAGCTAAATGAAGAGTAGCATTGGATTAAAGGGCACAGAAACCTTAAATCGGATCACATTTAAGGGCTGTGCATTTGTTTGCTGGTATGTTGCTTTAAAACCTCTCAACATACACTTTTTTCTAAGCAGTGAACAAGTACTGTGAAATTTATCAAATTAATTACCAGTATCAACATTTAAAATAATAAAATAACGAAGTCACATACTAGACTGGAAAGGCTATCTCAGATTAGAGGCAGAGAGGTCCTCACTCCTCACCTTTCCAAAATCTATATGGCTGAGGTCCAGGCTATTTGGCAGAGAGTATCTCCCTATATGAGCCAACCTGGGCTCTGAGACCCTCAGGAGAGGCCCTTTTCTCTGTCCCACGCCCATCATAAGCACTGTTGATGGGGACACGAGAAAGGGCTTTCTCGGTGGCTGTCCCTAGACTTTGGAGAACCCCCTTCCCAGGGAGGCCAGAATGGCCCCCTTCGTCTTGTCCTTCCACCAACAGGCTAAGACCTTCCTGTTCAGACAGACATTTAAAACAAAGTTTTTAAAGAATGGGCTTAGGTGTTGTACTGTTTTAAAGCATTTCGTCTTTTTAACTGTATTTTATTCATTTAACAAGCAATCTATTTTAATAATGCAATAATTTAATTCTATTTTAATGTATAACTTTTTTACATTTTAATTGTAGTGTCCTCTTAATATTGTGAGCTGCTGTGGGTACCAGTTCTGGAGAAAGAGTGGGATACACATAAATATTATTACAATAATAATAACAACAGCAATACTAGAGTGGGAGAGAGATGGAAATCCTCCCAGCCTTGACTACACCTCAATATTAGGGAACATTTAGACTGTGTGGAAAATTTCCAGTGGTCCAGAGGGCACGCTTACCTAGTGCTCTGAGGACCTTCCCCATTACCTTTTTTTTTTTCAAAATTATAAAACTCCTTTGTAGTTTCTGTGGGGCTTGGGAGCAGGAGTAGAACACAGCTTCCAATCTGTTTAAGCCCCAGGAGCCCTTTTCAACTTTGAACTGACTGGAAGTTACACACACACCCATGCTGCTTAACCATGCTCACAATGGGAAAGGTTTTTTTTTTCATAAACCCAAGATCAAAAGGAAAACATTATATGTATC